>NW_010315089.1:10352-17713 GCF_000700745.2 Antrostomus carolinensis | reverse complement strand
AAAGAAAAAGAAAAAGAAAAAGAAAAAGAACTTGCTAAAGGCGTAAAAACTTAAGTTGTTTGGTTGGGGGTTTTTTGTCTTTTTTGGTTTTTTTTTTCAAATGCCCAAAGGAGAAAGTTTTCCTGCTAGGTGGTAGAACCAGTGTGCATTTAAGATATCAAAGTATAGATTGATTGAAAGTATAAAACTGGCCAGAGCTAGTGAATAACTATAAAGTATGATCAATATTGGGCAACTGGAAATAGAATATACCAAAGGCAGGCATGTGTTACAATCCACTTGCAGCTTCCTGAGGGTACCAAGAAGCATGTTGCTAAAAAAGGGTCAGTTGTTATTTTTTGTCTCCTTCGATGGCCAAAGGCTTTTCATAAATTCCCCATTAATTATTACTATAGAAAATAAGCTTCTGTAGGACAGGAAGAAATTCGTCTTCCAAATTAATATGAATAGGTGAAAATATAGAAAACAAAGTTTATGAATAGATTATCAGTTTTGAGAATGCTAGGAAGATTACCACTAAAGTCCCAAAGGGACTGGAGAACACTAGAATGTTAGAGACCTGTGCTAGTAACGTATACTTGTTGACATCTTCACAAATTACCTAGCAAATTAGTTAACAATGAGGTAATAAAGCTTATTGATCAAACTAAGTTATTTAGAGCAATAAAACTGAAAAACTGATTGAGAATAACTGCAGAAAAACCTCATGATACTGACAGTGACTTGTCTCACCATAATGCAGGGTGGGATGAATCATCTCTTAAAAATGCCAGTTTGTCTCCACTGAGAAGGAATCAAAGGCAAAGAACTCATATGTCACCAGATGAATGTCACCTTGAAAGATGTTGACATAAAATGTCAGATGAAATTTGATAGAACTATTTACAAGGAGGGGTATAGAATAAACAATAAAAACTTTGCATACACAATATGGAGTATCAACTAACTATTACCACTCAGGAGAGATAGCTTAAAATTACAGTCTATAATTCCATGAAATGTAATTTCAGTGCTCAAGGGCATTCAAAACTAAATCAAATGTCAATAATTATATAAAGACAGAGAATATAATCATGTCACTGTGTAACATCAACAACGTGAATCTCATCTTTGCTAGTGGTCCTTTCTTTCCAAGTGTAGATTAGAAACAGAAAATATTCAAAGAAGGTGACAGAGATAATCAAGCGACAGAATGAGACCAGAAGCTTCCAGTCTGAAAGAAAGAGGATGGGAGAGTGACAGTAGTCTATGAAATAATGTGAGATTAAAAAAACTGAAAAGGTAGTTACCATTCACTGTATTTTATTTTTTTTTTACTACACAGCCAGGTACATTAAATGAAATTACTAGAATTAAAAGTGCAGCAGAAACAAAGGGAACAGCTTTTCCATGCAGCTGGAGCTAAGGTGGGGAGTCTGTTGCTGCAGAAGGTTGTGGACAGCAAACGTTTCTATCAATTCAAAGAGCAATTTGAAAAATTGATGGGCGGAAAAAAAAAAAAAAAAAAAAAAAAAAAAAAAAAAAAAAAAAGAAGACACAAGTGCTTCCAAAACCAAAAATATGTTTCTTGATTTTGTCTCAGAAGTCTCTAAGATGCAGAATTATGGTTACTGGGGGGATATAGTGGAAGAAGTGTACCTATGTTTTTGCCCTGTTATATTTAGTCATTTTTTCTAGGTCACTGCCATTGACAGTGCACTAGAACTAAATGAACTATAGTCTGACGTAGTAAATCTGTTCTCACATTCTTATGTAAACCTTTTGACCTATTTTTCCTAATACATTTTCCAAGGGACATATAGGTCCTTTAAACCTATTAACAGAGACTAGCTTTTTACAGTTATTTTTTTCATAAGCTGAGTTGCAGTAAGATTGGTATTAAAACACAAACATTGATTCTGTCAGTAGTGTGGATGGTGTGTGTATAAACAAAGGTGAAAAATTAGATTGTTGTAAAAGTATTGTCATTATAAATTTTAACACATGAAAAAGAAGCAGTGCTCACTATCTATTCTCAGATTCAAACTTTTCATTAAAGCTGCCCTAGAAGTATTCAGGCCTGCCTGCAAGTACTGATAATAATATGCCAAATAACAGGCCTTATAGCATAACGAGCTCAGCTTCATCTATTCCTACAGAAAACCAAGGGTTCTGAAAGAAAATATCACGTGGTAAGATCATGCTAAAAGATAAGTTACCATGGGCATGGGTTCACTACTGCTTTGGTTGAGAGACATTCGAAGAGGAATTCTGCTTGAATGTGAGCACTTAATGAATTCTGTAAATCCCATGAGGTTTACTAGAGTTCTGTTCATGAAGGTTAATAACATATTGCTTGCTAGAAGTGTTTTTGCGTACACCTTGCACTTCACAACACTGACTATATCCATGATCAGTCGTTTCCATTTCCTAGAACATTTAATTACTGGCCAGACAAGATATCACATGCTAAGGTGTCTTCCCTTGCTGCTCTGCTCCTGGCAGGGGGGATTGCACGGAGATAAATCCCTGTCTTTCCTGCTTCCAGAGATTGTATTACCCATAGGTTGACAAAAATGTGTACAAGGCCCCTAGAAGTGATACGCACTTACAGTTGACCCTTGTCACATGTAGGGCAGCAGTCAGACATCACGATGCTCTTGCCATGGAGAAAGCAATATTAATGGGTTGAGTTATCAACTCAGTAGGTAAAGAGCATTCAACAGAAGAACAGATGCAGAAGGGAGCAGATAAAAAGAAAGGAATCTGTATTTTGTTTATTGAACATTGTGCTTCCTCCAGAGTAACAACAATGATTTTTTCCTTTTATTTTTTCTATTTGATTTTGATCACAACCCATGCAGATGTTGTTTCATGCTTCAAGCGTTTAAACTGACTAATTTTAAGGATGTCCATGGGGCACATATCTTTTAGCACTCTGAGCAGCTTTTCACACTTCTGCTCTCTACAGGATTTGGGAAACACTGCTTTACACTTGAAGACACTTTTGTTAAGTGTTCTGGAAGCAGGAATTCTGTCCTGTCATTTTAGAAAATTTAGATATCAGCTGAAAGTAAGAAAGCCTTGAGAAACTCAAGTTTTCCAATTTTAGAAAGCTATCAAATTCCTTTCTGATTAGTTAATGTGAACAGCATGGACAACTCACAGTTGAATTGTGTATGTTAAAAGCCCTTTCATCAAACTGTATTTATAGAAGCAATTTTCTTAGTGAAAGGCAGGAGAAAAAAAAATAAAAACAACCCAAAACCAAAAAACCAAACCCACATTATCAGAACAAAATCAGAAGGAACTAAGACTCCAATACTGAAACAAAACAGAGATGTACTAAATTTTATGACCATATGGAAGAATCCAAATAAATTCAGTGGTGGTCTTAACTAAAAATAATAAATACAATGCCAGTAATAATTATACATATTAAAAAGTAGTCCAGAGGAAATTTCAAGTGAGTGAAGATAATAAATTTGGGATCAGAAAGTGACTGATACATGGCTGGAGACTGAATTGGCAGTGACTTAAAACAGCAACTCCAAAGTTATGAGCAGTTCTGAAATGTACTTGAGTTTGCTGGGCATACTCTTTATGTATAAATCCAATCTGTCACAGAAGTAATGAACAATGACTTGAAATTCAACATCTGCTGGTGGGAAAGAGAAAGTGGAATCAAGATTCAATTTACCTTTTTAATCTTAAATTTCCATGTGATTCTGTTTGCAGCTAGCAACATGTAGATCCTGATTTTCAGACTTGTAGACTCTGTTGCTGTCATTGATTTTATGGCCCCACCATATTATTGATCCAAATCTCAGTATTCCTCACAACAACTTCAATCTCCTGAAGGATTGTTTAAGAGTCCATTAATTCCCAGCTAAATTATCTTTAGCTACTTAGCATCACAGGGCTAGATAATTTGCAGGCAGTCAATCCAGTCCCTTGTACTGAGTATATAAAAATTTCCTTGACAATTGTATGTACACCTATTAAAAACCTCTAATGAAGGAAGTCCTTCAATGTTGTGATCCTGGTTATCCATTAGTTCAATACATTCCTTTATAATTAAAAATTCTGTAAAAAAAACCCCATAATTTTTTCCCTCTTTTTCTCCTTTGGAACATGGAGAACAATTAATTCCCCTCTTCAACAGAAAAACTTCGTTTAATAGTGAATATAAATTATGCACCCTTACTCTTTACTTTCCAGGAACCTTAATTTTTATTAAATGCAATTCACTTCAGTGTTTCTCTTTAGGTCATGTTTTCTGATTTGCTGATCAATGATGGTTTCCTTTATTTTCTCTATTACTTGTCTACATCTGTGTTAAAGTAGGTTTCCCAACATTTTACAGAGTATTCAAGCGCCAAATGAAGCAGAATAATTATTCTAGACCTCTCTGACAGTCCTATAATTTTATGCTTAAATATATTTCAGGTTATTTGCAAATATCGCATTAAATAAAAGCAGAATAATTACTGTTGGTTTCCTGCCATTCCCATTAATATCTTTGTACCTACAATTCAGTGATATCACATCAAATAATCTATATCAATATTTTATTTTGGATGATGGATTTTGAAGTGGATTTCCAGGCATTTCCATCTAGCCTGCTTTTTTTTTAATCATCAGAGAGTCATCTCAGAGTAGACACACTGAATTCTTTTAGAATAAAATTTGCCTGGAAGCCGTGCCCAGGAACACACGTGAGCACAGGTGCTTCAGCTGATACTTGGCTTTAAGATCGCAGAAAGGACCAATCTAGTCATATTCTGAATTTACCCACTCCTGGAAATATATTTTGTGTCATTTTTGGGTTTTCATTGTTTTGTCTCTATAAAAAAATCCTTTTTTTTCAGGCTGTGCTATTTGCTAATGTAGACATAACTATTTTGGACTTTCACTTGTTTCAGGGTTATAGGCATATTTGTATCAGCTTCCTCTCCAATCTGAAATAAATCTACATCAAAACCCTTCTGGGGATCCAAGTTTAAGTGACTTAGTGTTACAATAGAAGCTGATGGCAGAATGAAGAATTGAACACAAATGTCCCAAATCATAAGCCGCTAGCTCATCCTTCTCTCTGTCACATTAGCAAAGGACATTTTGCGTGGGGTTTTGTTTGTTTGTTTTCTTTTGTTTTTCTTTCCTAATGCTGACAGATGAAATCAAGTAGGCATATTCCATAAGATGATCTGCTATTGCAGATGGATATAGGTTTTCCTGTTAGCTTTATTGTATGCTTTCTCAGTGTTGAGGAGAATTTTGGTGGACTTTCTGTATCAGGAGACCAAGATTCAGCACCAGCAAGTGTTATTTGAAATAACATTTTAATTGAGAATCTTCCTTATACATACTGTAGTTTTACTGGACCAATTTTTTATTAGTCAAGTACCATTAGGCTATTGCAAGAGTAATCTGATTTTACAATATAATATAAGCTGGAGGAAAAGAAACATTAAGTGTTATTTGTCAAGAAGAGTGATCTTTATTAGATCTGACCTTTCTCTAAACCAACACAATAAAAAGATGAGTGTCATTTTTATACTTGCAAAGATTAGTCTTGCTTACAGTAAGCAAAGGATGAATCTCTCAGGGGGCTTAAAATTCTTATTGGAAATAATGGAATCTCATTACCAAGTATGCACTCTGAAGCTCTTATGATTTGCCCCAATCAACAATTAAAAGCATGTTCCTACTCAGAGTACTACCTTTCCAACCTCTGTTGCTACATAGTACAACACTAGAGAACTGACCTTTTATGAAGACTTAAAGCACCATGTAATTAACTTTTTCTATGTACAGAGTTAAGACTTAATGAAACTGTGAGGTTAAATGTCAATAAGTCCTTTGCAAGCATTTTTTATATTATAGTTCTTGGCTTTCAGATGTTAATGACATTTTTTTTCTCTACCCATTTTGTTTTTCTAAGAAAAATAATTTCAAATTTGTACTGCAGTGCACAACATGGTCCAATTTCACTCTTTGAGCAACCCCAATCAATGAAGAATAGCTCTGAAATGCAAAGCAATAAACTGCCTTGGAAAATATTTTACGAACCTTATCCAAAATCCATCGAAATGGACAGAAATGTATTGTACTTAAGGCTGCGTGGTTTCCACATATCTAGTTCTGTACTATTTCTCTTTAACGTTCAGAGCAGCTCTGTGTAAGACCCTCTAGATGGTCATCAAAATCTTTTTGCAAGACCAGTAGTTGATTCGCACACCTCTGAACCAAAGTGATTACCCTAGAAAGAGGAAAGAGGCATACAAAGACACAAATTTCATCAGTGATTTACAAGTCTTTTTAAAGGGATGAGTGAATATTGTTTGCCCTGTGTCTTAATGATACTTGAAATACAGAGAAGAGACTCTCCCATTTCTCACTTCATTTTTTTCATTCACAGTTTAAGATCTTTCACTGACTGCAAGATTTTTAGGGTATGAATGGATCTTCTCATATGTTCACCTGAGGAATCTGGGTTCAACTAGGAGCAAGTTCCAGCATACCTGACACTGTAAGAGTTGCTTGCTCTTGCCTACCTCAGAAACTGCATGTATTTCTTGATTGAATTAAAGTCATAAATATTAGCTCCTAAATCACAGCTACTATTGTGTCTCAGTGTCATATCAAATTAATAAACTCTTAATATCCAGACTGTAATCTGCCTAAGTTGACATGCACTGTGTTTAATAGATAATTAATTCTAATTAAGATAACTAAGAAAGATCATGTTTCTAGGGCAATTTTGCATTTATTTTTTTAAACAACATTGACTAATATAGTTAAAGCAGTTCTGAAATTCATACACAACTGAATGAGCTCTGGAATTTATGAAAGCCACACTCCTATCTTATCATGTTGTTGGCCTCATACATTTTATGATATATACCAGTGATCTTCATTCACACCTCACTGACAAAAAAAAAACAAAACTCAACAAAAAACAAATCATGCTACAGAGCTTGTCAGACTGGAGCCAAACCCAGTTTTTATATGCATCAAAATAGCTATCAGAAGTGTATATATCACTCAGGAGCAGAGAGTTGTTATAAGGAATTATTTAAAGCCAGCTAGGAAGGAACAGGCTATAGGCCAAAAAGTGAAGACTAGACAATAATCTGCTGAATACCCTTGACTCCAAAGAATAAAGTGACGTTCTCAGGGGAAGAAAATAAATAATTTATTTTTTTTTTTTTTTAAAGGAAACATTGGAAAGGAAATCTTAAACTGCATGGAAATTGTGCTTCAAACATTGTCTAGTCTATGGTGCCACAACATATGAAAAGGCCAATTGCTTAAAATCTATCCTTTCAGGTTTTCGGGGAAAATATCTTTTATTATAACCAGCAGTAGAGAAGTACTTT
>NW_010315089.1:0-10268 GCF_000700745.2 Antrostomus carolinensis | reverse complement strand
AAAGAATGTTGTAAATTATAACTAATACACTGTTTACAGGCTCCTGGTAGCTGCAGAAAATTACTCCTGAGTTAGAAGACTCTGGACATCCAGTACTGTGTACAAGGCTTAATGCAACTATATAATGTAAGAGGGATCCTAGGAAAAAACAAACAAACAAAAACCCAACAAAACACAACCTATGTACTTCTTTTTGTGTCTTTCAGAGATATGTCGCACCAGATTGCAGCTTAGTACTTTCTTCTGATATTGACTTTGCTATATTAAATTGTTTAGCTAGTAATCTAGGTATTACATGGGCATTTCTCTTTCTTTTACAGAAATGATCATGGCAATGGAGAGAGTTAAAGAAAATTAAGGACATAAAATTTCTGTAAGTTGATATTTTAGGCCAAAATCCAGGGAGATCTTCCAGCCCTACATTAAGGATCTGATGGAGACCTCAGCTGCATTAGTACAAAATGCTGACTCTAATTAATTGGAGAATTCCTTTTTGTTTTTCCCTGAATGCATTCCCCAAGGCTGAGGTGTGTTTTTTACATTCAGTCTAATTTAATCCAGTCAGAAGGGAAACACCAGGCATTCCAAAGCAAGGTAGCAATAGTGAGGTTAGAAAATCTGAGATAGGTGCCATCTGCTAACTTTCACAATAAAATGACATTGCTCAGAAATGCCCTCAGAAAGGGCAGTTACACAAAAATGAAAAGAATGTTCTTGTGGCAAAGATGAATGCTGCATCTTTGGATGCAGCATAAAGGAAGTTTCTCAACAGCAACAGAAAGAAGATTCTGAATTTTTGAAATATTTTGGGTTTGTTGTTTTGTTTTGTTTTGTTTTGTTTTGTTTTTTAAAACAAGCAAAAAACTGCTGTTGAATATTGTGCTTTATTCTTTTTATTAATTTATTTGAAATCTTTTAGACCTTCTTCTTGATTTGAATATTTATTCTAAATACTAATAAATCTGTTGGAAGTTAACTTCAAAACCCAACTTGATATGAGTATCCCAGAAGAGAAACAAGAAAGCCAGGCAGGGAAAAATTATACCAAACATTATATCTGACAGAGCAATTTTCATCTCTACATGTGGAAATGCATTACAAAGGAAGTTCATCATCATTATTACCACTTTCCTTTCAGATTGGTAAGATTACTCAGAAAGAGATTATATAATTTAACAGAGATCCAAACTGAAAAGTAAGGGAAAGAACCTGTATCTCTCTGAATACCTGCCTGTTTTTTTGTAACTCAGCCAGTCTTGAAATAAAAGTTTTAAGGCAATGGAAAAGTAGCAATCAGCACACCATTGAAAATGTGTCAAAATATGTGGACAAATGGAGGTCTTTGGATAGAGCTCTCCATTTTTCCTAGGTGTGAATTGCCAGCTGAAAGAGGAGGACATGAGGGTCAGTTTACAATCTTATACTTGGACCAACTTCTGATAAAATTGTGCAGATAATATTCAGCAATGACATAAAAAGACCTGGCCTTGAAATAAAAAAAAAAAAAAAAAAAAAAAATTCCTATGATGTGAGCAGAGTAAATTAGTTCTTTTCTTTGTATTATATATAGCTTATTATTTCATATGGAATGCGGAAAGCATTCTTTATGATGATTTACAATCCATTGCTGCATATCTCTAATTTGATCTGCACTATTGCATGGTGTTGCAAACTTTAAATGATCAAAAGTTACATATAAAAGGATAGAAGAAACCTACTGGCTTTTTTCCTGCAAGTTCAGCAGTAATACCTTTTCTTGATGTTATTCTTTAGACAAAAGATTTTTTTCTTCTGAGATTAATAACATCCAATAACACAAAAAAAAGGTATAGGTGATACTAGAAACTGCAGACTCCAAAAATATCCTGGTTTTATGCATTTAAGTTGTCTCCTTACTTTTAACTGCCATAGACTATGAATTGTTCATAGTCTAGTTGCAAAGGCAGCTTTCCTTCTACAAAGCCATGAAATACTGCAGTCTTCAACCTAAAATTACTCCAAAATCATTGAGCAAGAACTGTAATAAGAGATTTTTCCATAAAAGTGTGGTTTCAATAAAAAAATTTACAATTAAACATCAACTTGCAAGTAGATCTTGATGATGTCTGTGTGAGTCTGCCTGTGAGTACAGAGGCACAGTGGAAAAGTTTCGTTTAGCACAATTTTCTCTCTTACTAGATCTCTTCAGAAGAAATCTCTGCTTCACTTGATGTCCCTTCCTGAGGGACTTTTCTGGCTAGATTTCTTTCTCTGGTTTCCTTCTTCCTATTCACCTATTTTGCTTATCTTTTTTTGTCCCACCATTTTCTCCTCCTCTCATTCATCTCACTGATGCTTTTTTTATTAGCCTGATAGAACATGGATTGTCAGGTGGCACATAACTACTGCAAGTCATATTGTCTAAACAGTAACAACACTCTGACCTTTGCTTTCTGTAAAAAAAGTGTAAAAAAAAAGAGAGAAGAAAAAATTTTATTTTCTGAGAGAGTCAAATTGATCTGTAAACTCTATTTATAATGGCTTACATTCTCTGATATTTATATCCACTAATATTAATAATATTTGTAAATAACACAAGATACAGTTTCAGATTCAGATCTTGGTCTAATCTTGGAATTGTTTACTGTGCGAGCATGAATATTGCAGATTCATGTTAGTGCCATGGAGATCACTTGATTTCTTGATCTTCTTGCCACACTGTTATAATTCCGGTATTTTTGGAAGAAGCAATGAAAAATTATCAAAATACTCACACTAGCTGATGACAACAGAACAGCTCGAGCTCACATCCCATCAGCTGAACATCCAGCTACTTTCATCATCAAACTAAAACTAAGCTTTATTTGATCCTCTGTTAACAACATTTATAAGCTCCTTAAACACTCTGAGATTTTCAACGGAGTATGATTTTGTGAAAGGCACTTTTCAAATGATGCTTATCTCTATGAATCAAACAGCTTATGACAGATTCAGTAATGACCTCTGGTTATCAACAAACTACTCCTGTGAACAAGGACTTTGATTAGAAAGCTCTATTACTGGGGAAGACATCTAGTCCTGAGAGCAACTCAGGTTTCAGAAACAAATACTACAAAAAAGAACAATCTGTAAGAGTTGCATTATTCAAGAATTAACAACAAGTTCTTTTATTTCATTGTATTTCTCTGCCTTGACCCAGGCACATACAAATTCTTCAGTTTACTCTCTGATGGTGTCAAGGGCTGATATTTCAAGCATAACCTGTGAAATTATCGCACTCCTGCACACTCCTATCCTACAAGTCATCCAAAGTATGATGAATTTTGAGGGGTTTTTTTTAGTTCAGTTTTATTCTGGAGCTTACTCTGTCAGTTTTCAAAAATCAAATCAGGGAAAAGTAATCTACATAAATAAAAAAAGGTTATTCCATTCATCAGTTTAACATTGGGAAATTTTAAAGTTAGGGTGAAATTATACCCTTCTGTGTTTTTTTTAAACAAACAAGCAAACAAATCAACCAAAAAAACCCCCAGCTTTTTCCATGGTTATGATCTTGTGTAGTCTTTTCTTTGGTTTCTTTTTATTTCTTATCTCCAGTTTCACTAACAAATCAGTTCTCTGGCTGTGAGGTACACAGAACTGAAGTTTGGTCATAAAATGGACTGAAGATTGAGATTCCAGCTCCTGTAGCCCTAAAGGCTTTCTTTCACTGGTACTTTGACTTTACACCAAGGCTGGTTCCTTTTCCAGTTAGGCATTCTTGCAGCTCTGCCTCTGGATTGATGTTCCCACCTAAGTAATGCAGTACTTAAAAAAAAAAAAAAAAAAAAAAAAAAAAAAGGCTGCACTGGGAGGAAATATTTGAAACATCTTTACTTTATTGAAAATTTCCTTCTCATATACTGTAGCTGCCACTAGCTAACATTTGTGGAGCATATATCTTCAATAAAGAAGGGAGGATGAAATGGCAATAGAAGAAGAGTGACATGATGTTGAAGAATTTGGAATAAAAGTGGATCTTTGTAGCTTTTAAAAAGCAAGATAATCACTTAAAGGATGCCTAAGTTAATTAAATGTACCAAGTGGGGGAAAAAATAACCACAATGAAAACCATCTGGATAATTATAAATGAGATTCAGATACTAATTATAGTAGTATAATTTCACTTAAAACTCATGATCAATTTTATTGAGCCTATGTGAAGAAGAAACTTAAGCTGCAGTTTTATAAGACGATAGCATTGGCAGCAAAGATACTGCAAGAAGTTCATAACCCCAGTCCAACCCCCACTGTTTGCTGCTTCTAATTTGCTCATCTCAGTGAGGCAGTTAACCACAATCCCACAAACAGCTGTACTAACACAAGAGAGACCAAGTCAAACAGCGTTGCAGGAAGACAGGACTATAGAAATATCCTAAGCTGCCTTTGTATGCCATGCAAGCATCTTGTGAAACTATAACCTGAAGGTAGATCCACAGAGAAATTTCAGATATGGTGATAAATTGTCTTTACTAATTTTTTTTGGCTGCCTGATGTGGAGCCTGTAATGTTGAGTTAGCTCAGCCTCTCAGAGTTGGATTCAGAAAAGTCAAATGTTAACCAGAAGACTGTATGACAAACCCTCCACTTCACTGTACCCTGAGCACATCATAGGGTTCTACTTAAGTGTATTAAATCTGCCTGAGGGGGAGTTAATTTCCTCATAGCCGTCCATATGGTACTATGTTTCAGATTTGTGACCAAAATGACCAAAGGAATATCCCATAGTATATGACATTGTGCTCAGCAATAAAAGCTGTGGGAAGAAGGAGGAAAGAAGGAATGTTTGGAGCAATGTTTGCCTTCCCAAGTAAACCTTACACGTGAGGAAGGAGGAAGTCCTGCTTTCCTGGAAACTGCTGAACAACTGTCTGTTGAAGGGAAATTTCCTTTTTTTTTTTTTTTTTGCTTTGCTTTATGTTTTGAACTGTCTTGATCTCAACCCACAAGTTTTCTCACTTTTAATTCTGACTGTCTCCCCATCCCACAGGGACAGAGCAAGCTGCTGTGTGGGACTTAGCTGTCACTATTGGAGTTAATCCACAACATTATTTACTCTACTCTCTCTGAAGGTCTCTCCTCCAGTTTCTCTCTCTACCTTCTGGTCCAGTTCATCTTGAATAAATTTACTGATAAGAAAAATTCCAGAAAAAGCGTTTTTCCCACTCTGTTTTGTGTATGCACTCCATGTCTCTGTCCAGTTACTTAAACTCTCTCTTTGGAGAGGGACTCATGGACAAATTCCTAGGAACAGTAATTTTCCACAGCAAGTGTAATGTTGTACAAGAAGACTTGGGAAGGAGCTTTGAAACTTTCAGATAGAAAGACAGAGTGCTTTCCTGCAAAACAACTGTTTTATAAGGGAGGGCATCATATTTCGGTTTTGATATTTTCAAGTGACAGTAGCTTTGGTACTATGCTCTGTAAAGAGCTTAGGACTTCCAATGATGAGGTTAGGTTTGCTTTATTAGACTCCCTCCAAGACTCTTCATACAAAGGAGTGCCTCAACTGATGTGTCGATATAGGCTAAGATGGGCTGTAATCATTCACTTCTTTTACCCCTTTAAACCAGTGGATACCTAGAGAAAGACAGATAAACACAAATGGACAGAGAGAGGTACCTGATGACTGCAGGTGTAAGGTCTATTTGCTCACATGTAGGTATCCATAATGAAAATAACAATCTTAGGCTTCCATACAGCCAAAAGAGGTAATGGACAATTTGTCACATCCTAAAATAGATGTTTAAAAGAGACCAGGTGAAAAATATCATTAAAATTCTTCCAAAACTTGAGTCAGAATAACATGAGGCATTAATATCCTTTTTTTATGATCTGACCTTAACTGAGATGTTTGAAGGCTCCATTTTGTGAAATTCAGAAGACATTTTATATATAAATGATGTCATCAATCACTGTTAAAAAGAGTCCCAAAGCAAGTATAATTAAAATTTGGAGGTATTTTAATTCCAGATGATGAACTAAATTTATTGAGAGCCTGTATTTTATTTACTGAGATGATCAAATTTTTTGGTTCAACTTCAAAAGCAAAGCCATATTTGATGGCTTGTTTTAAAGGCTCTACCCAGAACAGCATTTCAGCTTGAAAGAACTGAAGGCCCTCTCTAATGTCCCTGGGACTTCAGTTTACAACATACTGAATTGTTGACTTAAGCAGTGATGCTTTTCTGAACTGCAAGCTGGAATCCAATTGTTCCTTTAGCGTCCATGTCTCCCCCATGCAAAGTGTCAGCAGTCCTGTTCAAAATCAACAAGACTTTGGTATATATACAGTAGCGAGGGTGAAATTGACCCTTTGTATGACAGTTGTGAATCATATTTACTGTAATGTGCTCTGGGAAAAATAGTAAAATAAATGCTTCATTATCAGAAGAATCTGAAACACAATCCTTAATATTTATTAATACACTAAATCTTTGTATATTGTGCAAAATCAGCACAACACTAGCTCACACGTAATGTTCATACTTCACAGTTTTATTCAACCAATGTATGCAGTTATATTTCTAGCCTACTTTTTTCACCTGTATACATTCATCAAGAGAAGAATATCTGGGAGTAGTGGTTTTCTTCACCAGATATTCCAAATGCAAGTATTTCTCATAGATAGTAAAATCAAATCAAAAAAAACCAAAACTAAACTTCTGAACACTTTTAATAGACAAAGTAGCTATGTGTCATTTTCTGAATAACTGGCACTGAAAATCCTCTAGTAAACTTCAAAACAAGTCAAGATTTGTATGTGACATTCCCCACTATTTTTAATGCAGAAGTGTCACAAAATCAAGGTATTCTGTCACGGTTTGAACTACCAGAGAAGATTTCACAAGTTGTAGGGTAGAGAGGTTAATGGTTTGTGATAAAGTGTTATTACAGTGCAATGAGATTTGTTTCTGATTTTTCTCAAACTATCTTAAACAAAAATCCAAGTAAACCATACAGTTTATATCTTAACCAACTCACTGCTTCTGAGATGTTTTGATGAGAGTGGTCAAAAAAATACTGACATTAATATTATAATCTCTCAACTGTTTTCCTCTTACCATTTCCTTGAATCATGATTACTATTTTTTTTTAATTTAATTACTGAACTATAGGGATTAAAGGGGATATTGCAAACAATTCACCTATGTGTTGACCTGGATCCTCTCAGAATCTTCCAGTTTCTGTGTGAACATTGCAAGTGACAGAGACACTTTCATCTTCTCTCAGAGTCTTTTCCAGTGACTCCTTATCATCACCTTTAGAAATATGCATTTTATTTTGTTTGTATTTCTATCTATTTATACAACTTTCCATTCCCAGATATGGGATTGGGTTATACTTCAGTATGAAAGGACTTCTGTTGTATTCTCCTATGATGATCATCCAGTAGAACCAACAAACAGTACAGCTATCTACTGTGTCAATAAGGCTTTTATTTGGACACTGTTTTTCAACTAGAGTGGTGAAGTTTTCTTTTCATTTATGATGTCATGTAAATACCTGTCAGTGATAAAGAAAAATGGTGGTTTGATCATCCCTTGTAGAAGTCTAGATGGGAGAAATACTTTTTAGAGCAAAGCTTTTTTAAATAAAACTAATAAATGCACATCATGCATCTTTCAGCACTTGAGATCAAGACTGAATACCTACTTCTGGATGGTTACTGGTAATCTCATATATCTGTTACCGCAAATGCAATATTGACTTTATCTTTTTTGCACCGCACCAGTAAGGATGAAAGCTTAAAAATACAAAACACTGAACACCAGTTTAGACTGGTGAATGCGCCACTGTCAGCTCTGTGAGGGAGATTTTGTCCTGGTTTTGGGAAGGTTGGTGGAAAAAAGAAGATAGGGAAAAGCTCTGTAGAACATTTCTCTTTGATAAATGTTTTTTGTATTATTTGAAGGGTTCAAGAAATGCATAGGAACTTATTTTTAAATCTAATAGGCTTTCTTGGAAGAAGAAACAGTCTACAGTTATTTTTACACAGTTCTGTCAATTTAGATTTTTTTTTTAGTCCCTTTTAGATTCCTTTCACTAAAAGGGAACATCAGGAAGAGCTGCCATTGAGTGCTGCCGAGGTCTATGGTTCTCAGAAAATAAAGTTTGTTTTGACATCTGAGGGTAGAGAGACCACAGTGGTGTTGTAGCTTCTACACGTTGCTAACATACATCCTCTGACAGCTCACAGAAGTGTGAGATCCTAAGCTAAACTATACAGAGCATCAAAACAGAACATTTGGAACAGGTACAACAGATCTATAGACCCATTCCTGTTACAATTTTCAATTTGATTGAAGTATTAACCCTCTGAGACTTTTTCCTAATTTTACCCATGCAAGCATGAGAAGGGTTTCCATTGCTGTTCCTTAAGTGTTCCATATGTTACAACTGAATGGACAGAGGCAAAATTGACATCTGGTCCTGTGTGAAACAGAGGAGAAGAACAAATCTTAACACTCCATCCCACAGAGCAGGTTATACCAAGACTATCCAGTTTCTATAGTCGCCAAAGAGAGTTACAGTCTTGTGAAAAACTATGTCAAAAATGTATTATATATGGAAGTAACTTTTAAGTTTGCAAGCTAGTTTAAAATTATATATACACTGAGGAAATTAATGTGGAAATGACTGACTTAAGAAGCAATGTTTGATCATGAACCTTGAGGTCTACATTCTGCTGATTTCTAGCATCAGCCAGGTGAGAAAACACAACTTCAAATTATTAAAATGTGTTCTGTCATGATCAATGCAGATGTAAACAGCTCTTAAAATAGATAAGCAACACATAACTCGTTTAAGAGGATCAAAATCTCCAGTCTGTCAATTCTTTTGCTTTGGATCTCTTGTGTTAACTTGATGTGATAAACTGAAGAGGGATGTTGTTGCACAGAATAGAGTGCAGGTCCCTACGCAGTGATTCATCACACTTATTTATTATGAAACAGTTTTAAAAAAAAAGAAAGATCACTGAACTCTGCAGATCATCTATCTCCGTTCACATCTCAAGAGGATAATAATTATCAGTTCATATTTATCCTTCCTTCATGTGATTAAAAAAACTCCAGTGTTTTAGGTAAGATCAGAGATTCAGGCACAAACCCTGCCTTAAATGAAAAATCTTATTTTGTAAACATGGAGGAAAAACTATTTCATAAAACCCTGATATTGTACTGATATTATAAAACTCCCCAAAACATAGAATTTATTGTATAAATGTGCCTAAGTGAAAGGCATCTTGGAGGGAATTTCTTCCCCTGTGCTAGCACTATCAGAGTTAACAGATATGAAGAATGACACTTATGGCAACATAAAAAGAATATTCCTGAAGGGTCTGAATCTCTCATCCCTCTGATCCATTCTTTTCTCTAAATGTAACACTTGATTTCATAGGTAAAACTAGTTTAAAGTTTTTAAAGTTTTCAGGGTTTTCAGAAGAATAGGAAACTTTCAGAAAGTTGCAAATAACAACTGAAAGTAATCATATTGCTATGAATTCATTTTAGTTTTATATACACAAAAGGTTTTTAGGCACTTGTAACAGTTGCTTCTAGATAAACTTACACCAAAGTGAATCAAGGGGAAATCCAGAGGAGCATATTTAACATACAAAGACACAGAAGAGGGGGCTATTTCATCTGAGTTTCTGAAACAGAAATTATGACAGGGGACTTCTAATATCTTTGTTTTAAATAACTGCTTTCTTATTTTTCATATTAAATTAACTGACTTCTACTAGGTCTACCCAGAGAGAGGTATAGATACCTGCACATATTTTCTGAAAATAGATAATAGAAGAACTGACACTAGCTTAAAATGCTATTACTTCTCTCCCTATATTTTTGCCTTTTTTTAAATATCACATTGTAACCCAGTTATCCAATAGCCTTTTATAAAGAATTACATATAAAGAAGAGCCTTTACCATGCAGATACCATACATCTCGGAACTGGAAGGCAGAGGGATTTTTTGCTGCAAAGACATATTTGGCTTGAAGGAACGGAAGAGAGAATTGCTGAAAATATGGTATTTATGAAGCATTTTTAGCAGAGTATCTGTTTTCTGATTAAATATCTGCCAAAAAAAGTGATTTTTTCCCTTTTCCTAGAGAACCTTGAACACTTTTCATTTCTGACTAAAATCACAATCTTTTTGTTTTCTTATTACTACATCAAGGTTCCACATCTTAATTTGCTAACCATATGCTCCTCTGATCAAATCAGCAGATGTTTTTTTTTTTT
>NW_010315088.1:0-1112 GCF_000700745.2 Antrostomus carolinensis | reverse complement strand
TTATTTCCTTCCCGATTCTGATGTCTTTTGTGGATTATTACTCTTTTTTTGGCCTTGTTGTTGTTGCTGATATTATTTAAGACCTCGCCGATGGGCCTGCGCGCCTTTCGGAAGGGAAAGCGCTTGCACAGTGCGGGAGCGCACGGATCCGCAGTCGGGCGCGGTGGTTGGCGAGAAGCGGCCTCTCCTTGCGCGTCGGCGGAAGGGGCTGCGCGGAGGTCGAGGGGACCGGGGGGGAGGGCCCAACCAGTCTGGAGCAGGCCCCATCTCCCCGGGATGCGGATCTTCCACGGGGTTGGCCTCACGCCGGAGCACCACAGGGTTGTCGCGATTTTGCGAGGTCACGTAACCCCGTGGTGCTCCTGCGTGAAAGGCGAGCTTATCTTGCGCGTGTAGCGGCGAAAAGGAGTGCAGGCCGGGTTGCGCGGCCCCCACACCGGTGCTTCTGCGGGACCTCGCCGGGGATGCGCAGCTCCGGTACCCCTTTATCTTCCCCCCGTTAAATCAGTTAATAATTGTCCCCTATGAGGAGCAGTAGCAAAAAACACAGGGTTTTAGTTTTTCAGCAAACCTTGGGTGGAGCTGGTTGAGGTTTGGGGTTTTTTTTTGTGGTGGTTTTTAAAACATTTTTAATTTTATTTTTTTTTATATTTTGGTGGGGCCGCTGCGTGAGTGGCCGTGCCATGTATTTTCATTTATCCCGAGAAAAACGGAGCCCCGGCAGCCCGGGGAGGGTGTTACCTGCACCTCGCAGGGACGGTGACGGCTGCCCTTGGCCGTGGGTTTATGGTAATGGAGAAATGCCTTCACTCGGCCGTTTGGGATCGCCACTGCAAAACGCAGAAAAGATATCATTCGGGTGAAGCCTTTATTTTGTTTAAAGGTCGCGGCGGGCTCTTCAGGCTTTGTGTTAATAACTCCTGGGTGTATATGGTGCAGAATTGACACCATATGTTTTCCTATTAGATGACTAGCAATAGAATACAAGGCGCATAATCATTGCCACTGGGCGAGATCTCCACCGCTCTCCAGGGAAATTATATAATGATTAAGGCTTAACCTTTTAAGTGAAACTTTGATTTTGCTTTCCCCGCTGCCATTTTTTATGTCGG
>NW_010315087.1:0-923 GCF_000700745.2 Antrostomus carolinensis | reverse complement strand
GATTCTATAAAAATCAATGGAGGGTGATTTATTCCTTTCAGAGTCACTGAGGAATCAATCCCTCAGCCCAGAAACGTGCTGTGGCACATCCCAGGGCAAGGATGCTCCCCAAACCCCCGAGTTGGGCTGCAGAGTGTAGCAACTGAGCTTTTTCTGTAGTTGAACAAGCAAAAAAAGAGCTGCTGAGTGCCATTTTCTGGCTGAAATTCCCCACATGATCCATACAGATTTAAAGGAGGTGTTGGAGGGGTGGCAGCTGCAGCCAGCCCTGCTGAAATCACAGCCGCTCCACCACAGCCAGTTCTCAGCTTCGTGTTTTGTAGAACATTTTGGGTCAGTTTAAGGGCTGGAAAACTCAGACAGCTCAAGGGAATCATTGCAGAAGGGAAGGAACTGGGTGGACTGGGGTCTGGGCAGAGGTGCCTCAAACGGACCTGGAATCCAGCAGTGCTGGCATAAGATGGAAATTAAAGCTAGAAATGGGAAATAAATGTCAGGTTTTTAATAGGGAGAGCAATTACCTCCCCGAGAGACGTAGGAGATTCACCACCTCTCAAGTCTTTCATCACAGGTGAGGAATCTTTCTTAAAAAACTCAGCTCCGGTTTAACCGCAGGGTTATTAACTCTGATGCAAGAGCTGCGGATGTCGCTGCCCGGGCTGGGTGAGCAGGAGGTGGGAGCAGAGTGGACCTTTCTGGGGTTTAGCCATATGAATCTCTGAATCAACAACGGGGTTTGAACCCCAGCCTGGTTGATCTGCACGGATTTGGGCTGGGCCAGTGTTTGGGTGTGAGATTCGTGGGGTGCTGCTGCAGAGCAGAGCATCGGTGGCACCTTTGCAAACGTGCAGCTGGACGTGGATGTGTGAGCACGAGTGGGACCAGCTTCCACACTCAGTCTTGGTGCTGGTGGCACCTGGGGT
>NW_010315086.1:0-1926 GCF_000700745.2 Antrostomus carolinensis | reverse complement strand
CCGAGGCCGCCACGGTGAGGTTGTAGACTGGGATGGCCTCAAAGTCCAAGGGTTCCACAAGCACCAAGGCACCCTGCGTGCGGAGGAGCCCCCCTGCCCAGGCCACCCGGCTCTCCACCTGGAAGGCGTTGCCGCCATTGCCGCTGACGATGGTGTAGTCAAAGCCGGCGTTCTCCCGGGAGAGGTCGGCGTCACCTGCCTCTAGCGTCAGCACGGTGGTTCCTGGACGCAGGTCCTCAGGGACACTGGCATTGTAGCGTGGCACCTGGAAGCTGGGGCTGTGGTCATTCACATCCAGCACCTGGAGCTGCACTGTGGCCCAGGATGAGAGGCTGGGAGAGCCATGGTCGCGGGCCTCCACCACCAGGTCCAAGGTGGGCTGGCTGGCGTTGAATTCCACCTGCCGGATGGTGAAGAGGGTCCCTGTGAGGGCACAAAGCTGGAGTCAGCACAGGGGCCGAGAGAGAGCTGGGAAGGGTTAGGGTTATCAGCTGGAGGAACAGGGATGGTGTGGTGCGAGCACTCAGTGGCCACACCAGCACATCTGCCTCACTGGCCACCCCAGACAGTGACCTGGTGAGGGACAGAGCCTGGGCCAGCACCTCCTTCTACAGAGCAACCCAGAAGATGGGCCCCTCCCAGCAGCCAGCCCCACACACCGTTGCTGGGGTTGATGGTGATGTCAGGGCTGGGCACGGCCAGGTGGAAGGTGACATCCCCGTTGCTCCCCGAGTCCGGGTCGGTTGCGCTCACAGTGAGAATGATGCTGCCTGCAGGTGTGTGCTCCGGCAACGTCACCTGGAAGAGGAGGAAGCCCCAGTCAGCGCTGGGTCCCCCACGCAGGCTCCTGTCCCCCCTTGCCTGGACCACAAAATGGTCACAAAAAAACAAATCCCACAAAAGGCGTTTTACACCAATCAAAACAGCTCTTGTCTTTTTTGTGCCAGCCAGCACATCCAGTTCCACTGCTCTGGGCTCTCACAGCCTTCAAGCGTTTCTGTGGCTTCCCAGCTTCTCATGTCTCTGCTCGAGGCGCAGCACATTGCACCATGTGCTCAGCTTCCCTCCAAGTGATCTACCTGTGGGCCTCAAGCCAGGTCTCACCAGAAACACTTGTCCAGGTTGTGACCCATCTCCCACCACCTCTGGCCTTCCCACTTTTCCCACCTATTGCGCCTGCACGCAGCTGAGCAGGCCCCGCAGCTGCTGATCCCAGTGCCACGTGCCTGGTTTCAGCATCTTATCCGTGTCACAGTGACAGCACGAGGGGCATCAGGATGCGGATGGGAGCCCAGGAAGAGAAGGACCAGGACGGGCTCAGACCCATCCTCAGAGGGATCCCTGAGGAAAGGGCGGGTGTCGAGAGGATGGGGCCAGACTCTGCTCAGTGGTGCCCAGTGACAGGACAAGGGGAAATGGGCACAAACTGGAACACAGGAGGTTCTGCTTAAACATGAGGAAAAACTTCTTTGCTGTGAGGGTGCCAGAGCCCTGGGACAGGCTGCCCAGAGAGGGTGTGGAGTCTCCATCTCTGGAGATGTTCCAAACCCACCTGGATGCCATCCTGTGCAACCTGCTCTGGGTGAACCTGCTTTGGCAGGGGGGTTGGACTGGATGATCTCCTGAGGTCCCTTCCAACCCCACCAGTCTGGGATTCTGCACCTCGTAAGGCCAGGTGAGCCAGGCAGGAGCAGCAGAAGGGCCCACGCTGCCTGGCACGCACGTGTGCACAGTACCTGATAGAAGCCCTGGCTGAAAGCTGGTGCGTTGTCATTCACATCCTCCACGACAACGGTGAGGTTGGCCTCTGTCTCGTGGCGGGTGTCAGAGGCGCGCAGGGTGAGGGTGTAGTGGCTGCGCTGTTCGTAGTCCAGTGGCCCGGTCAGGGAGATGCGTCCCCCGTAGCGCAGCACACTGAACGTGCCC
>NW_010315085.1:0-1236 GCF_000700745.2 Antrostomus carolinensis | reverse complement strand
TTGTTGGCAGGGCAGAGAATACCTGTCCCCTCCGGTGGGCGAGGACGGGCGGAAAAGTCGCCTTACAAGAACCTTTCGAAAGGGCCTAATGCTCATTGTTACAAGCTCTAATCCTTCAAATCCGACTTGAAATAACGTTTATCTTTTCGCAGCTTAATTTCCCCTACCCTAAGCTGCCGGTCACTGCCACGGACTGCGGCTTATGCGCCTTCGCTTGCCCGGGACTGCTCCGGAATTGCCCTGCCCCGCTCCCGGCGGACCATGCCCCACTCCTGGCCGCTCCGTTACCTCCTGTCCCTGTGTATAACCTACCTCCCCTTCCCCCCCCGCCCTTTCTCCTGCAAAGCCCGACAAATTTGCATTCTTCGGACGGTGCCCCGCAGCCCGGGAGGGGCCGGGGATGTGAGCGGGGCCGAAGGCCGGGGAGAGCCCCCGCCACCTTTCCCTGCGTCGACCTTTGTGGTACTTGAGGAAGTGCTTTAGTGGTGAACATGGCCATGCTAGGTTTACGGTTGGACTAGATGATCGTAGTGGTCTTTTCCAACCAAACTATTCTATGACCTACAGCTTCTCTTTTCCCCTATGAGCTGCTTCTCTGGTCACAAACCCAGAGGACTCCCATGTCTGCAGCCCCACTTGTCTCGGCAGTCTTTGGTAAACATACAGAAGTCTACTCGATATTCAGGATTGATTCCCCTGATTTATTAAGGCAGAATTCATTGGACTCTATTGACCACAAATGACTTAATGTAAATGTTGACCCCGGCGAACTTGGAAATAGCAGGTATCGGGTTGATCTGTAGATGACCTCTTAATTACCACAGTTATTAATTTAAATTATTGCCACTGCTTCTAGAGACGGGAACAAAGAAACATTCTTTCCTCATCCCTGCTTGCTTTATTAGTCTGAACACAAAGTGTTTGATGACACTTTTAATTAAACAGAAATAATGCAGAGATACGGTTTCCCTTTCTCGCCTGTCCTGTAAAGTGCAGCACTGCTCTTTTCAACTGACAGACGGGGCTGACCCACTAACAACGTCCTACTTCGCCGCCCGCTGCCCTGCCCCGGGGCCGGGGGCCGCTCCGCGCAGGGCGCGCCGGCTCCTGGCTGAAGGGTTGCCGGGGTCACAGCTCCGCGGCGTTCCGCGCATCCGTCTTCATTAGAGACTCTGAAAAATATTTTCGGCGGTATCTATGTACAGCGACGGGAAACACACAGCCCAGCGTAACCTG
>NW_010315084.1:9271-26179 GCF_000700745.2 Antrostomus carolinensis | reverse complement strand
CACCGCTACCAAAACCTTGCCACGCAAACCTAACACAGGAGGCTACAATAGTGGCTTCTGTGAGAGGATGCTAGAAGTTTCCCTTGTGTTCAATAGAGCCAATGCCAGTTGGCTTCATGATGAACTGATGAACCTGCTCCTGGCCAAAGCTGAGCCATTGGTGATGGTGGGGTAGTGCCTCTGTGATAATTTAAGAAACAGAAGAAAAAGAAACTGCAAAATTGCAGCTGGAAAGAGAAGTGAGAATATGTGGGAGAAAAAAAACAAAAATAAAAATTCTGCAGACACCAAGGTCAGTGAAGAAGGAGCAGGAGGAGGTGCTCCAGATCAGATATCCACCTGCAGTCCCTGGAGGACCCCACACCAGAACAGATGGATGCCTGAAGGAGACTGTGACCCCATGGGAAGCCCATGGTGGAACAAGCTCCTGGCAGGACCTGTGGACCCATGGAGGGAAGAGCCCACCCTGGAGCAGGTTTGTTGGAAGGACTTGTGACGCCATGGGGAACCTCCACTGGAGCAGTTCATTCCTGAGGGATTGAAACCTGTGGAAGGGACCCACACTGGAGCAGTTAATGAAGAAAAGTAAGCCATGGGAAGGACTTACTTCGGAGAAGTTCATGGAGGACTGTCCTATGAGAGGGACTCCACACTGGAGCAGGGGAAGATTTTAAGGAGTCCTTTCCCTGAGGAGGAAGGAGCAACAGAGGCTAGTAATGAACTGACCACAAACTCAATTCCCTGTTCTCCTGTGCTGTTCAAGGGGAGGAGGTAGAGAAATTGTGAGTAAAATTAAGCCTGGGAAGAAGGGAAGAATGTAGAGAAGGTGTTTTAAGATTTGATTTTATTTCTCATTATCCTACTCTGATTTGATTGTTAAAAAAATTAAAATAATTTCCCCATGTTGAGTCTGTTTTGCCCATGACGAAGGTTGATAAATGTTCTCTTCCTGTCCTTATCGCAACTGACGAGCCTTTAGTTATATTTTCTCTCCCCTGTCCAGTTGAGGAGTGTGAGTGACAGAATGACTTTGGTGGGCACCTGATGTCCAGCCAGGGTCAATCCACCACAATAGTAATTTCAATAGCATATGCTGCTAAAAATACTACTGAATTATTATATGATAACATTATGAAGAGCTACAGTTGCCATCAAATAGCACCATATTCTCACAAAGATTTTTAACTGAACTTTGCTCCACATTTAGCTTTATTTCTCTGTCTAGAAAACCACAGTTGTGACAGACCTCTCTCTTTATCATTCAGTACTGTCTAACTCAGGTGGCTCCCTATTCAACATCCCAGAAGCAGAACATGGTATAATTAGCCTCATCTAAAGTAATACAGGTGGATATTACATGTAAAGTTTCATAATATGTGCCGCTATTCTATTATAATGGGAAGCTGTTAATAAATGACTATCAAATTTTCATTTTGTCAAACTACAAAGCTGAATGGGACAAATATATCCTAAACTTAATCCATCTAATTAAATATAGTAGACAAATATCTAATTTTTCAATTATACATATGGTCAGACTCGCAAATTGTGTAAACTTTTATGCATGCAGTCAGGTTTTCTTAACAACTTATAAGCACATCTAATATATTAGATACTATATTCACCTTATATACCTTAATATATATGAAAATGTAGGGTCTATTGTGTATATTACTAATATTTTAGCACATTTCTGTATGCACTTTCTTATGTATTATTCGACACATGCCAGGAAGAAGAAAAATAAACAAATCTACCTTGTCAGAAATCTGGGTCACCATATTGCTACTCATAAGCAAGCTGTTGCAGCTACCATATCTGTTGACACTCTTTTGAAAGTTACTTTTATAATGTTATAATTTGTGTAGGGCACAGATGTTCACCTCCAATCACTCTTAAGAAGAACAGAAATGTAAAATATTTTCTTAGAAAAAGGAAATCATTGTATCAGTTTCTAAAGGTTACACATTTAATTTCAAAAACCATGAAGTCCTACCCTGAGCCAAAAAAACGCCATTTCAAGTCAGGGAACTTCAATCATTCTAATTAGTTGCCAAGTAAAAAAAAAACAACAAACTTTTGGTTACTCATTCTGATATTGAAAAATAACAAAGAAACAAATAAAAATACACGTAGGCAAAACACCTTTCATCCCCACTTGATGGTCTCCAGTTCCCCAGCCACATGTTATATTCAGTCCCTTTGGTAAGGCCACAGGCAGTGTAGGAGTTAGAGGTCAGTGCACTGTGAGTTCTCCTCTGTTGCTCTGGTGTGGGTTCCTCCATCATCTGCAGTCCCTTTGCAGTCATCCCTCCTACTCAGCCTCCTTGCTGTCCCTTCTTGGGGTGGCTGCTTTTGCTCCTGTCCTATTCTGGGTAGCTATTTTATCTTTCTTTCTTTAATGTTTCCTCTTCTCTGGTGTCCCTCCTACCCTGGCATCTCTCTTACATATCTGCCTGTGTGTCTCCTCCTGCAATAATGTTTCCTCTTCTCTGGTGTCCCTCCTACATATCTGCCTGTGTGTCTCCTCCTGCATAACTGTGTATATGTCCCTTGAAGAAATAAATCTGAATAAATATTATCTTATCTGGTAAAATAAGTTCATGTTTTTGAAATTACAAATAAGAATGGAGACTCATGAAACATCTGGGCATCTGTCCAAACATACATAGCTTTAACTGCATACTGAAATTATCCTAAACCTGGGGAATTTTATGTCCTAAACCATTTGAAAGGTTATTGTGGCCAGGTGTCATGAATTGGCACAGGAAGGAGAAGAACATGAATAGTCACCAAGCACGAATGCTAATGAGGGAAGAGAGTAGAAATCAGCCTGAAAGGACAAATGTCATGACATTTGTGAAAAGAACATCATACCATAATTATGTGCCTAAAATAATATATTTTATGAATATGAAAGAAAAACACAAGGTTAAGAAATGTAAATAAGAAAATAGTAAGGTCATCTTAAATAAGTCTTGTTTACTACAATTAGTGAAGACACAAGAATTATCTTTATTTTTGCCTTATGTCTCTATTTGCCTTATGTTTTCAGCCATGAGTAGTGACTTTCAAAGCTCCGGTTTCAGTAGCCCAAGCTAAGATGCCAGCAAGACGTTCGGATTCAAAGAGTAATATTCACTGGTTGAGTAGTGAATACTGCTTTGAAATCTGGGACTGCTCAAAGTGCCTCGGATGACTTTTTCTTTCTGTTTTAATTTGACATATGTACCTTCTTGTAATTAGGATATTCAGAGACTTAGTTCTTATTCCTTTTTTTATATTCCAAAATGCTAATCATACCTTTATTTTTATATTCTGTTTCATAATGACAATACTGAAACTTTTAAGTTTGTAACAGGTCAACTATTTTACCTCTTTTTGTAGTCCACATCATCCCTTCTATTGCAACTTGTAGGTTCCTATGCTTTAAATAAAGTAAGTCTCATAGAAAACTAGGAAAAGAGAGTTACTTTTTAATTGAAAATTTAAGAAATAAGTCCTTAATTCAGAAATTACCAGAATCACTAAATTCAATAGTTTAATGATTTCTTTTGTCCATCAAAACTGCATATTCAGTATCCTTTTTAACTAAATTATCAGTCAACCTTCTAGAAGACTATAGTTCTTGTCAAAAACACATCTTCCACTGTTTAAACATCCATAAACAAAGTTATTTTCAAGAAGAGTTAAATAAAAAAGCTGACCAATTATCATTTTTCTAGATTCAAGTTGCTAAAAACACTAGGTGTTTCTGAAGTTTTGCCACTCCTCTAACTGCACTAATACAAGTGATCTATGGGAAGTGATTTTTCACTGGGTTTCAGAGCCTATTGCATCAAAATAGCAAGAAAAAGCCAGTCATTAATTTAATGGATTGAAGTTTTTTCTAGAATAATGAACAAAATGGAATTTTTTCTCATAATTTTATTTTGACAAAGTAGATGAAAACAAACAACTGACTCCATGCTAAACATTTCCTGTATCAGAACAGAAATATATTTTCTGTGTTAAAGTGATATTTTTCTCAACGTATCTAATATTTTCACATGTACAGTTGATTTGTGATTTTTAATTTTTTGTCAGATCATGTCTAGAAAATATTTTTTGCACAGAGTAAATATGTTACATATATAGTCTTACCAAGTTGTGAGTACAGGAGTGAGCCTACTGGCAACAATTGCCTCAAGCGAAATACTGCCACAAACTCCGAAGCTTTGATGTGCTCAGAAAGGGTGGAAAGCATAAGGAGAAGAGTGAGGGGTGGGTATGGAAGGGAGCAGCCGAGTCCCAGGCTTTTTCTATGTTAGTCAGCAGAACAGAGAATGACAGGGTGTTAAGGGAATGCGTTCTGTAACCTTTCAAAAGAAGTCACACCAATTGCTTTCACATATGTTCCTTAGCTCCCCTGAGGAATTACTCATTGCCTTGGATATGGAGTGATCACTATTTTCTCCCAGCATAAGCTCTACTTCTAAAAGCTAGAGAGAGAGAAAAGAGAGTAGGCAAAGAACAATAACACTTCCTTCTAAAGCACCTTGTACAGGTTTGTTGTTAGACACTCCAAGACTTTCTCCACAACTGCCAGTCACACACTTACAGCTTAAAATAGATGCAGAATCCCTGATGGAGCTCTCTGATGGATTTAATCTGTTTAAAATAACCTACTATGTTTCCTGCTGTCCTTGGAGTTTTCAAACTATAGATACTGCTCCAACCTGCTGCACACAAGGACAAAAGATTCCCTGCAAGTAGTGCAGTCACAGTTGGTGGACAGGCTAAGAAACAACACGCCTCACCATGTGAAACAAAAGCTTAGATTTAAATAACTAGCTTAGCTACTCAAAGAAATGGCTCCCACTGACACTAGCAGGAACTGTTTTAGTATGGCATTTGTGCCCTTCCACTTCTTTTAGTATTGTATTTCCTTTAGAGTTATGTGTTAGTAGTCAGTACTGGGGTATCATTCTAGTCTGCTTGAAGAAGAATGGGAGAAGGGTTGCAGAGCACCCTGGCTTCTTTGACAGGAAGAATAGGAGATTGTTAGGGGAGTTTTTTTCTCCTCAGTTTTGGGTCCAAGGGGGGAAGTTTTTATATATTTCCTGCTGGTGGTGGAAAAAAAAAAAGGTGGTAAATACAGAATAGAGGAATATAAGGTTAAGGATTGTACAGGGCACATATTGCATTTCATTGGTATAAAATGTTATATATGGTAACATCTACTTTTTGAAATATTTCTTAGCAGCTTTAGCTTATTTTAGCAGCTTTTTGCTTGATCAGCACTTTTCTTATTATTGTCTTTATGTATTTATACAATTGGAAATTAGTTACATTAATGCCCTGTGAATTCAAATGTCCAACACAGGACTCTACTGTGACTTTATGAAGGAAATTGTCCTCAAAAAGGTTAAGTGCTGATTTATTTAGATTTTTCCAGATGTGTCAGCAAGGACCAGAGATATTGAATCTGGTGACAGGTAGTGGTCTTCTGTGATGGTTGCTTCAGTTATTTTCATTTTTTGGAATTTCTCTATTCCACATCTTGAATGAGTTTGCAGATCTTGATAATCAACAATTTTGATCAATACTAAGTGGACAATATAAATATTTTGTTTGCTAACACTATTTTTTTTAAAAGTTACAATGTTTGTTAAGTTCAGCTACCTGAGGTGTAAAAAATTCTAGTTTTCTGTTTACCTGTCCAACCACCTTCAAAACTGCAAAATAATTATATGTTCTGATATATTTTTTTGTGCATTCTCCTCTTCTTTCAAGCTTATTTCAAGCCACAACAACTTCACTGAACAGCATGGAGTCTCACTTCAGACTTACAAGATAATTTTGCATTGCAATGAGGTAAATGGTTTATTTTCATTAAGAAAAAAGAAAAAGAAAAAGAAAAAGAAAAGAAAAGAAAAGGAAAGAAAAGGAAAGAAAAGGAAAGAAAAGGAAAGAAAAGGAAAGAAAAGGAAAGAAAAGGAAAGAAAAGAAAAGAAAAGAAAAGAAAAGAAAAGAAAAGAAAAGAAAAGAAAAGAAAAGAAAAGAAAAGAAAAGAAAAGAAAAGAAAAGAAAAGAAAAGAAAAGAAAAGAAAAGAAAAGAAAAGAAAAGAAAAGAAAAGAAAAGAAAAGAAAAGAAAAGAAAAGAAAAGAAAAGAAAAGAAAAGAAAAGAAAAGAAAAGAAAAGAAAAGAAAAGAAAAGAAAAGAAAAGAAAAGAAAAGAAAAGAAAAGAAAAGAAAAGAAAAGAAAAGAAAAGAAAAGAAAAGAAAAGAAAAGAAAAGAAAAGAAAAGAAAAGAAAAGAAAAGAAAAGAAAAGAAAAGAAAAGAAAAGAAAAGAAAAGAAAAGAAAAGAAAAGAAAAGAAAAGAGAAAGAAAACTAGTGCTTATTAGGGAACAGAAGTACAAAATTTAGGAGAATAAGAAAAATAGATACTTCTGTAAATATATTAATCTTCTTTCAACATTAATTTTGTTTGTGTACTGTAAACATGCTTCAATACAGTCATATTTAGAAAACTCAGGACCATCAAAGGGAAGCATGATACTCAACAAAAGGAATGTCAGGGAGGGAAGCCTTGGTGCTACACGTCTCCAATTTCAAAATTTCTAACTTTTTCAAACAGATAGGGAAACTTTCTCCTGGGATACAGTAAGGATGGCTCATTTGCTTAAAGATACATCTATACAGGTCATGTCATAGAAATCTTTATACTTTATTATTATTACATAAAAACAGTGAGGTAATTTATTATCCAAAAATAGTATGACCTACTGTGATATTAAATGCAAGATGCAAAGGAAACACACATGTCAGTATTACAGAAACTATCAGAACTCTTGAAAGTCAACATGCATTTTTGTTTGTATTTGTAATTGTTTGCATTGTTTGCCTAATTTTCTTTATTTTTATTGTATGGTATAATAGAGCACAATGCTTTGGAAAACCTTCTTCTTTGCCCTTCTTCTCCTTAGAGAAGGACAAGGAATTTAGTCTCCAAACCTTGCCTGGGAATTAATTCAAGAGTTTGTATGCATTTGGAACCATACTAACCAAGAGGTTTGTGTTCAAATTCTCAATTCGTCAGGAGAAGGTATTGACTTCTCCATCATGAATCTTAATTTCTCCAGACTGTTAGAAAACAAGTTAAATATGATATTTGAAACCTGTACTGCCACCTGTATGTGGGGCAGAGTGATAGCTCAATTTGAAAGTCAGTATAACAGTGTTGTCACTCTTGACGAGGCCTGGAGAGTGAATGAAGATGCATTTTAACAAATTCTCTATCTTATGTCCATTATGTGAAAATCACCACCCAGGATGAACATTATGCAAACAATGTTTGAGCCACAGGGTAATACAAGAGACTGAAACAGTCAATGTTTGTTTCAAACATGGTGGCATGATAGGTTCTGCAAGTTCTGCATAGCAATGATAAGAGAAGCTCATTAGCACAGGACACAAGGCATGTTGGAGGACGCAAAGTTGTGTGTTCTGAAAGACAATTTATCATATGTGGTCAAAGGACATACAGAGTTTATTTGAAGAAGGGGCTTATGACACCGCATCCACCCAAAAGACCCTCTGTGACCACTCCTCACAATGGTGCCTGTGCAGCAGACCAAGAGTTACAGAAATCCTCAAAGGGGTTGGGACTGGACTGTATAAATGAACAAACTCAGGGAGCCACATGCACACCCACTGCTGGGGGATCGCCCCATCCATCATTGTCATCCCAGGATCATCCCAGGATCCAAGGGTGATGATATCTTTCCTTATCTCTTTCCTTTCCTGTCTCTCTTTTACCTTTTTTTCCTTCTTCTTACAGATGTTTCCAATACAAACCTGTATCGTCCACGCTTTTATATTTTCTAAGTTCAAGTTGTTTCCATTATAAATAAAATGTTTAACTGGTTGTTTGGTGTCATTTCACTGTAATTTAGACCAAGAGGATTTGCAGAATCTTAGTCACTTTCCTCCAGCCACTGGGGCGGGACATGACAGCAACCTGTTCCAGTGTTTGGCCACTTTCACATTGAAAAAGTTCTTAGTAATGTTTAAATGGCATTTTCTTTATTTCATGTCCTACTCAGAGGGCTGCCATCAAACCAGAGTGCCAAGCAGCAGTCAGAGATGTCCAAAGTTTGGACAAGAAAGAACAGAGAAAGTTGGAGCTATCCCTCTTCTCTTTAACTTAGAAGTGCATGCATCTCACAAAACCTAATTCCCAAATGCACTGTTGTTTTAAACAGAATGTAATAACTAAGGGGATGTTTAACAATTTGCATTTATTGTCTCTTTTGTGCAAAGTACTTGCATATGAAGACAAATACTTCCTTTTCTAGTTAATATTTTCTTCCATATCTTGTTACCAGGCTTCTTAAGGTTTCAGCCACTCTATGTAGTAAGATTTAATAAAAAATGCATAAAACCTTCTAAGTCTCTGAAATATTAATTGCAATTACTCAGCAGAAACCTCTTATTACTATCTCCTAGTAGTACAATCAGTAATGAATAGAGAACATTGGAAAGAATTGTGCTTAACATACCTTTATCTTCCCAAAATTCAAAAAGAATGAAGACTATATTAAAAAAAAAAAAAAAAAAAAAGTTGTAGTTTTTAATAAAGGTCAGTTCCATTATTGCTAAATAAAAGATGCCAGCTCCAGGAATTGCTTTAACAATGCTAAGTCAGTAATTTAAATTCCCTTTCACTGAAACAGTAGTATTAGGCAGGTAAAAATGAAATTCACAACAATCAGAACAAGAACTAAAGAAAATTCTGAGATTAGGCAATAGGAAGTCAATAGGAAGTGCTTTTAAAAAGGATAAAATTTTATATTTCTTATTTGTGATGTCAGCTCTCCAGCTTTATGTGCTTGTTTATTTTCTTTCAAATCCTATGACAGTATAATATAAACTTCTCCCGTATTCTGGAGAGCAAAGACATGCTTTAATGTTTCCCCAAATCAATTAATTGCTTTAATTAATAATTTATAACTGTCTTTTTTTCTACCTATACTTTATCCTGCCTTATAAAATTAAGATTTCTGTTTGAAATCTTTGAACCCAGCCTTCAACAGAAACAAAGAATCAAGCCCCATCCCTGGAAACATTCAAGATTAGGTTGGATGGAGCTCTGGGCAACTTGATCTAGTTGCAGTTGTCCCTTCTCACTGCAGGAGATTGGACTAGATGATGTTTAAAGGTCCCTTGCAACCCAGAACATTCTATGATTCTGTGACTCTACCTCAGAATAAACTAAGGAGTTCATAGTTCTGGGGAATGGAGAATATGTAATCATTCAAGATGAAAAAAAAAAAGGAATTCAATGCAGGAATCTACTACCTGTTAAGGAGTGAAGTTATTATATATTATTATTCAGGAGCTAGTGCCATCCAATCCTGTCAGAAAGACTTATAAAGGAAAAATATTATTGTTTTAGGTAAAGATAGGTTTTGGACTGAATAACTTCTTTTTATGATATATTCAAAGCAAAAAAACTAACAAATAAAAACACAAACTCTCTGAATTAACTTTGTACAATACTTCAGCATACTAAAGTGAACCTGTGGTGATAAAAATATGTCTTCTTATAGCTTCTCTTACCTTTCAGTGTAACTTTTTTTTTCTACATCCCTTAATGGAATCATCTTACATTTCACCTTCTGTGAGTCATATAAAGTAGCATTTCCACATGCCTACTTGATACTTTAATTTGCTGTGGCAAACAATATGTAATCAATTGTTAGAGGTTCCACAACATCTATTTTAAATGTACTGTCTACATTGCCCTAGGGAATTGTATGAAATAACTTTTCCTTTCCATGTTTAATATTAATGTGGCATATCCTTTAATGTGAATGTTAAAGTTTAAATTACTCGTACAGTAGTTACATCATTTACATCTTAGTAAAGGTATTAGGCATCTCCTTAAGAAGTAAAGTTTGAAACATCTATTGTTCAGTACTATTGAGCACTGAGACTCCAAAAAGTGCCTATAGATTGCTTGTACCTTTATATAATGGTCTCCAGGTCAAAGAAAATATAACTGTTCATCGTAAACTTTGGCCTTCTAAAAGTACAGGGCTACCACTGAAGATCAGGGTCCTGGAATTTCTTCTGGGACTGTGTGGATGTGAGAAAATAATTAAGGAATACGCTAATCATACTTCATTTATGTCAGTGAGGCAACACCAAATTACAGAGTTAGAAAGCTTGCTAGTAGTTGCCCTGTCCGATCTTCTCCACTCTGAAGTCTAAGACTAATGCAGGTTTAGAGTTAAATGGCTTGTGAGTAGATACTACATATGAGCTGAATACTTGGTCTTTAAATTGTGGACAGTCCTTTTAAAGGTCTGCCTGCATATGATTTCTTCCACTTTCAAAAGACTGACAGGAAGTCCTTTTTATTATTAAATGCAGAAGTAACAGTGAAGGAAAAGTGAATCTTTCTCCTCCCCTTTAATGTCTGATGAGGTAGTTTCAAACTTGGTGTTAGAAAATATTTAGGAATATCTTAAAATATTAAAAAATCTGGCCTGGAACTTTGATTAATTTCCAAGATACTTATTTACATCAAACCAAACTTGCACTATTCAAGTTTTCTGAAAAAATAACATAGAAAAAGAGAAGATCCATTAATTTCTCAGAGGCTCCATTCTTCTTTTGATTGTTAATTAGTTAAGAAAAGGACCAAACCCTTAATATATTTTAATGTTTTAGAAGAACAATAGTAAGATCCTATCTAATTCCATTTTCTGATATTAAGATTATAACAGATGCCCATCATATTGGTTCTCCTCCAAAAGAAACTATGTGTTGCTGATAAACAGAAGTATCCATTTGGAAAAGAAAATAAAATTAATGTAATTTCTAACAAATTCAGGAAGTTGTGTCATATTTTTGGTCACATATGTAATCTTATTTGAACTCTGAACTAGAGATTTGCCTATCATATATAAATTTCCAGAGATGTGTCATTAGAGACTAATGTTTATTTAAGAACTTAAGTAAGTGTCTGCTCATGACCCTATACTTAATTATTAATTCCACCTCATCTTTTTGCACACAGGGTATTTATTCTTTAAAAAAAAACCAAACCAAACCAAACCAAACCAAACCAAACCAAACCAAACCAAACCAAACCAAACCAAACCAAACCAAAACCAAGCCAAACCAAGCCAAACCAAACCAAACCAAACCAAACCATACTTGGGCTGATCAAAGTTTTTAGACATCAAGCATTTTCATAAACCAAATGTCATGTTTGGACCTATTATGCATTCAGATTTCAGATTACTCTAACACCTTCTAGCCATTTGGAATTCAAGATATCCCGTAACCTGAATTTTTGAACTCTGCCAGTCTGCTCAGAGGATATTTAGAGTTTCCAAACATCCAGAAATCCTGGACGTACAAAGTTCAGCTCCATTGAGTGTATGGAAAGAATGTGATGCAGATGTACTGTAATGAGCTTGCTGTGAAGTTGTCCTGTATATTCCAGTAAATAAAATAAAAATATTTATTCATTAAGTTTACTGTTTATGTACAAGTGTTCTAAGTAGCATATATACAGATGTACAACATCTGGAATGCAATGAATTTGCTATCCATGATTTATATGCAGTATTTTATCTAAGAAATGACAGAAATATATTCTCCATAGTTAGAGCTTACACAGTAATTCTAAAGGATATGAAGGAGATGTGTGCTATTTTTTTGAAAACATTAAAATGATCCAAGTTTTTGCTAGTGAAATTCACAAAAACAAACAAATTCCCCCCTCATACTCAAAAAACTTCCAAGACAATGCAGGGTTAGTGTTCTCACAGGTCGAACCTAAATCACAGTTCATAAGTAAAAAAACACTCAGAAGAAAATCCATATTCTCCAAATACCACAGGTTGCAAACACAAATATTTTATTCTTATTAATTCTACCATGGACTTTGCTTATGTTTTTGAAGTCATCTTTCTTCCCAAGCTTGCATATTTCTTTGAACTTTACAATCGAATCACTGATGTGTTGAGTTCCTTCTCTATCTATTTCCTGTTGAAAATCAAGTTACTTTTTTTTTCTAGAGTGCGTAGTTTTAACAAAGTAGAGCCATAAAAATAGTTTCTATCTCTAGAATAAGTACCTTTTATGTATTATTTTAATGTGTGTGGCAAAAGCCATAAATAGGATTTTATTTCTTGATTATGATGGCTCAGGGAAGTAATCCTTGATTTGCTTGCAATCCAATATGTTTAAGCTGTAAAAGTTTGTAATTAAAAATGTATGCATATAAACTTTTTTATATTTGCTTTGTGTCTCTGGGAAATTAGCTACAATGCAAACCAGTCCATTAGTTATTTTATCCCATTTATACCCTTGAGTGACTCATAGGTATTTGGGATATCTATGATGAGCACTGTGGGGAAAAAAAAAACTGAATAAAAGTCTGTGTTCTCTGAAGCAAATCTCTGGCATAGACGGACCATTTCTCAGCAACTTAATGCTACAGATATACTCTATTAGTTCCCTCACTCCTCTGGGCAAAGTTATGCTGAGTATTGGCACCAATGGGCCTGAAAAACAGGAACATCTGTTTGAATCTTAAGACACTTGTTGGTGGAGCTTAACAACACAACAGCATTTAGTTTGTCTCAAGAATACAGATGATTTTTTTGTAGAACAGAGGCTAGAAATTACATTTGCAATGCATTTTTTCTACCCTATTTATATCCTTTTTACTTGGATGTGAAATCCAGGACATTTGTAGTAATGTTTTATTTAGATTTTCTGTGTGCATTATATGCCTAATCACTTCCTTTATATATATATATATATATTTAAAAAAACCCCATGTAATTTATATTATTTTTAACTTTACAACCTTATAGGTTTTTTCAGTATTACACTTCTGCCATCAAAGTGTACTTCTGCTTCCTCATGATTCAGGTCTTTCTTTTAAATACTCCTCTACTATGAAATCCATTATTATTACTCTATTATTATAAACAATGTTGTTATTCACTATGTAAAAACCTAAAGACATTAAAATTAAGCCTTATTTATTTTTTATGTGTAGCTCAATAATTTATATTTACAGGACCTCTGTGTACTGAGCCTAACTGATATCATGGAAGGAAAAAGGGTCTGATTTAAAAGATAGCTAGTTATTTTCTGTCAGAGTATATGTGAAATAAAATGGACCTCAGAGGTACCAACAGGCACCAAATATGTCTAGTTCCTGGCTTTACAACTTTTCTTTAGAATTAAACTGAAGTATATTTCACTTTAGTGTTCTTTGTCTTTTAAATATTTTCTTCAGACACAGCGTGCTCAAAGGCACATTTGAGAACCACAATAACGAAATAGTGGAATCTGCTTATTTATTGCTTCTTTTAATAAATACTCCAGAAAGCCTTTATTCACTCTTCACAGGGAAAATAAAATAAAATAAAATAAAATAATAAAATAAAATAAAATAAAATAAAATAAAATAAAATAAAATAAAATAAAATAAAATAAAATAAAATATCTTCATTATGTCACTGTGAAAAATGTAGAAAAGGGTATATGTCTAACAACATTTATCTACATTACCCATTTTCATTGTTACAGATCAGTAAATCAAGAACACCAAAATGTGGGGATTAATCTCAGCTGTTAGTCCTTCAGTATTCTGATGCTTAGTTCAAGATATTTTTATAGCAAGTGAAAATGGAGATTCACAAAGTGAATCCCAAACTAAAGGTTCATATCTTAAATTACTGTAATGAATTGATCTCTAGAAAGGTTTAACCAACTTTAAAAAGAAGCATATGATTTAAAAAAAAGGTTTTGAATAAAAACACTAGAATGAATTCTCTGCTATCTTCTCTTTTGATATTCAGCTCAGACTGATTGACAGCTCAGTGTAAATTCTAGTGAAGTCTACAGGAAGATTCCTTTAGGAGTTGCTTTCACAGAATAAGATTAAAAGTTTTTGAAGAAAAAAACCACAAAAAAACCTATTCCCATTCTTCTTACTTTCCTCGCCTCCCCTTGCCTTTTCAAGCATTGATTGAAACTTTTGCTCCAGTTGAAATCACTCAATATTTCTACTATTTAGGACACGAAAATAGTTCACTTTTTATCAGTGTTCCTGAGGTATTTGCATATAGGAGAATTGTTTAGATTTTTCTTCAGTGAAACCTGAATAATGAGCATTTTGCAGAATAGGTAAGAAAACTAAATATGCTTAATGGAAAATTAAATTTATCTAGTCAAGATATTATTTTCCTTAAATATATACGTGTTCCATCCATGGAAATAAATTAGTCATGCAATGAAACATAAACAGTCTGTTAGAATTGGCATTGTATTCTAGATCAGTTTATCATTAAAAAAGACACAGTTTTAGACAAAACCTCACTCATTTGAATTTGCTCCATGTCTTTCTTGTGTTGAGGGCTCCAGAACTGGACACAGTACTCCAGGAGGGACATCATGAGAGTGGAATAGAGTGGGAGAATCACCTCCCTCGACCTGCTGGCCACACTTCTCTTGATGCAGCCCAGGGTACAGTTGGCCTTCTGGGTTGCAAGCACACATTGCCAGCTCATATTGAGCTTCTCGTCCAACACCACTCCCAAGTCCTTCTCTTCAGAGCTGGTCTCAAGCAATGCATTGCCCATAAATACTCCTGTTTGAGGTTGGCCTGACCCAGGTGCAGGACCTTGTATTTGGCCTTGTTGAACTTCATGATCTTTGCACAGGCTCACCTCTCAAGCCTGTCAAGGTCCCTCTGGATGGCATCATATCCCTCCAGTGTGTCAACTACACCACACAGCTTTGTGTCATCGGCAAAATTGCTGAGGGTGCACTCAATCCCACTGTCCTTGTCTCCGACAAAGATGTTGAACAACACCGTCCCCAGTACTGACCCCCGAGGGACACCGCTAGTCACCAGTCTCCCCTTGGACATCGAGCTGTTGACCACAACTCTTTCAGTGTGATCATCCAGCCAATTCCTTATCCACCAAGTGGACCATCCATCAAATCCACATGTCTCCGACTTAGAAACAAGGATGTCATGTGGGACAGTGTATCTAAGGTATATGTACTGTTTCTAATTTTAACAAAACATGAAGATGTTGCATCTTTTAGTATTGCATGCATCAAACCTATTACAACACTGAAAAATTCAGTTCTGCTGTTCTTCTGGTAGATCTGTTGTTCATACAGTTATAAATATGGGTCTCTCTTTTTTTACAATTATTTCAATTTGTCAGTGCCAGTGATTATCAGTGGACGACACTGTCAGAAATCAGTTGCCTGGCATAAGGTCTGCTGTCACCTCTACAGAGGAGGGTAGTACACAATTTATCCATGTTATGGAAAGATTTAAGATTAGATTATCCCCTACCTTCTTCTAGTAAAGATAAAAAAAAATATATGCTTATTGTCATTGACAGAAAAAAAAAAAGAAAGCACCGTGGACAAAATACCCTTATACATTACTTACAATTTTAATTTGAACATTTCTTTGGTCTTTTATGTATATCTGACTTGATAACAATAATAGTCTCTTCTAGCCTTAGCAATTTTAAATTTACTGAAATTATAAGTTGTCCTGAAAGCTATTTCAATCTTTTGAAACAGAGTGAGGAGAAGACAAGACCTGAGGAAACAAAGGAGTAATTTGTTTCTATTTTGACTAGCTCCAGTCTGCTTCTGTGAACTAAACACCTATTAGCGATTAGGTACACTCTTGAAGAACTTCTTCCAGCCATATTTCTTCCAAAAATAATTGCAGTATTGTTCTCCAAGTGGAAATATAGCATGATAATATCACAGTCCAATACTCCCTGACCAGGTTCTTCTAGAACTCCATATTTGAAGGGTGTAATGTTTAATATCAAATTTACTTATTTGAAGATATTGGATGTTACCTAGGATTTTTGATTTGGCAGAGTGAAACAAAATATACTGACAAAACAATACAAATGTGAGTTACACTTAACAAACCATAGCAATTGCAATGCACAGTTCAATCACAATACCAATGTGATCCTCACTACCATTCTCCATAACATGTTCACTGTCATATACATACACTTTTTTTTAACCTTACATAAAAGTCTTTCCATTTAAAAAATAATTTAATCTCTTTCTTCATGTTTTATATGAGTGCTAAATGCTATCTGAAATAAGCTAAATCCTATATTGCTAGGCAGTCATTTGACATTAAGATCAAGTCAGCTTGAAAAATACATATGCCTAAGTGATCTTTTCCACTTTGGAACCCTAACTAGAGTGCACTGCACACTGAATGGAAAAGAAAGAGAAAGAAGATGACAGGTTATAAGGAAACACAAGGAGATACACTTTATATGTCCTGCAAGAGTTGATTCTGAAGTCTCTTTTATTCTGATTGAGAAAATTATTACAGTGATTTTCTTTATTATTTTTTTTTCCCCCATAGTCACTTAATCATACTAAGAAGGAGGGGACAGCCAGGGCAAATTATCCAGGAGTGTGTAAAGGATTCATAGTATTATAGGTCCCTGATAAGAATATAAACTAATATGATCTGAAGTTCCTCAAATAGTTTTTTGGCTATAACTTTTCAAATTGTCAAAAACAAAAAAGCATTTTAATAATCAGAAAAAATATTCACACTTATGCCTTCTAACTGTAGATATGTATCCAGCTGTGTAAAAATGGACAAAAAATAAGACTAAAGGATTCATAGTATTATAGGTCCCTGATAAGAATATAAACTAATATGATCTGAAGTTCCTCAAATAGTTTTTTGGCTATAACTTTTCAAATTGTCAAAAACAAAAAAGCATTTTAATAATCAGAAAAAATATTCACACTTATGCCTTCTAACTGTAGATATGTATCCAGCTGTGTAAAAATGGACAAAAAATAAGAC
>NW_010315084.1:4712-9245 GCF_000700745.2 Antrostomus carolinensis | reverse complement strand
CCTACACACTCTCTTTCTCTTTCTCCAATCTACCACATCAGATTTTCATGATCGCGACAACCTGCAAATTGTTGAAAAACTGATATTTTTGCTTCACAAAAAAATATACACTAATTTATTGTTTTCAGTGGCACAATGAACATAACTATGTGATAGATGTCTGCTTGTTTTAGCTCCAGTTGGATGAATACTCCTTCAAACATCTGCAGACACATGAAATGCTGTGTCAGCTGTATCCTTGTGTCCCAAGAGATATGGAATATAATTCTCACAAACATTACTGCACCAACAAAGAAAGAAAGCAAGGAATCTTCAGAACAAGACACAATACTTAGAAGTAAAAATTCATCATGAATAACAGTAGAATTCCATTAGTTATGTATGAATCAGGCACATTGTTTCTCCCTCAAACACATACTGTTAAGATTTGCTTGTCTCTTAATGAAGGCAAAACTAATATTGAATATATTATGAAATCGAACCATGTAAGTTATCAATAATATTCAGCCCTTTCCTACATATGAATAGTTGGTAATATATGTTGATGACCTTGTTGTTATCATATATATTTTGTTGGATTATGTTACTGAAGCATTTTGATCTGAAATGGTGGATTTTTATTTTTTTTTTTACATTGTTTATTTTCTGTATTAACATTTTTCTGATGCTTTCTCCAGTTACTTGAAACCTAAAGCAAAGAAATGCATTGAACTTCTGAAAAGGCAAGAAAGCTGTTGTTACCAAAATATATTTTCTTCACAACTTTTATTAAAAAACATATACTTGTTTATCTGATAAATTGAACAATTCTGATACATTGTCCTAGACAGACATGAGATTCTACCACAAGCACAATGATCTGCAATGATGCTAGTTTTTCAGCTGCTTCACCAGAATCATAGTTCTGTGCAACTCCGCTGATGTCCCTCCTCATCTTTGTCTAGATTTTGAGACAGTACTGTGACTGAAGAAAAGTGTAGAGGATTTACTACTTAAATTTCTGACGTGAGTAATTGTAAAGGTTGTTTCTCCATCCTGGCCATTAATTCTACTTCCTATATGAAGGTTCATACTGCATATAGCTGCTTGGAGAATCCAGTATTCCACTACTCTTTTCAATAATTAATCAGTTACTTTTAGAAGCTTTGTAGGAGGTCTGGAAAAAGATTTGTTATTTTGTGGTTGGATTTGCAGCACAGAGATTTTTTTTTAATTATTATTATTATTACTAGATAGCTGCCTCAGAAGTTAATAAACCAGCTAATTAGGTTACTTGTTTCAGTTCAATAATATAGCAAAGAAACATCACAAATTTTATCCTAAGGAAGACAGTTTATCTATACGTAAGCTTGAAAACTAATTGTTGTATCATTAAGAAAGTTTTATTTCAAATAGCGGCAACCTTTTGCTACACTTATGGTAAAAGGGTTTTTATCTGTAATCCTTTGGAAAATATTAAACAGTAATGTAGCTCCTATTTTTTCTTTCTTATTTAAATATAAATGGTCTCTCAATAGCAGCAGAAGGTTTCAGATTAATTTTTCAAAGACTTTGAAAATAATCAAAATTGTATTTCTTGTATTGAATCCTAATCCTTCATGTAAAAAATCAAAATAAACATTATATATATATATCATTTCAAATTCTTTATTTCATTTTGTTCTATGTCTTGAACACAGCACAAGTGTATCAATATATTCATTTCTTTACTTCTGTCAACATTTTCAGCCTTTAAATCCCAAAACTAATTCTAGAATAATCACAGTACTTCTCATTGTGTTATGTTTTGTGTTAAACCCAACACTCACCAGATGTATTAAATTTGAGTTTGCCTGTCAATTAAGATTTTTCAGTGTATCAAATATGGAGTTGGCTAGTGCGTAAGTATAAACATCAGATAAATACTGAGACAATTAGCTCAACCTGAAGAGGTGACAGAACAAAATCACTGTCAAAACATCTGTCCTTCAAACCCATTAATTGCAGGATAAAGGTAGGGATTTGTGGATCACCCTCTTAGGTATATATGCATATGAACATTAATGTGTAAACAAATTAAAAATATATTTTAAGTGTGCAATTCTTGTCCCTAAAGGCCTAAACATGAACAAAACCCTGGACTTCTGTACCTGTTTTGGTTGTTCTGGGCCTGAATGGAGCCCAGATTATCACACATCTTTTGCCTCAGTGCAAAACATAAATGATTCTCTTAATACTCATACTGCAATTTTTTAAAAAAGTCATATGGAATGTGGGCCATGTAATGTATAAATAGTGTCAAATAACTCCATCATAGTGAAAGTTAATTGTCAGATACTATGTACACACCAGCAAGTGTCAGTCTGCATCAGGTGCCTTACTTCTGTGAATGCGAATGTACATTTTTAACATGATGATAAAAGGAGATTCATAGTACAACCATCTTTTGTATTTTTTTTCTTAATAACACATTAAGAAAGTTTATGGTCTGCAAGTTCAATATTAGCTGCAGTACCAAAAGCAAGATCTTTAAAAATGTTTGTATTTAAGACAGAGATAACATCTAGCGTCAGCTCAGTTTCACTCTTTGTTTGCTTTCTCAGTTTTAAAAGCAATTTAGTGACAATATTCATATTCTACACCATATGCTTTCCCTGCCTCAGTCTAATTATATTACAGTGATTGCAAGATCTCAACTGTAGAATAGGGGGTTGTGAATATTGAGTTTCATTATGCTAGAAATCTTAATTTAAGCTCAGTTTCATTGTTGGTTTACTTTATCAAAATGCACTCCAGCAAGCTGAGCTGAAGAGATAATGCAGAATAGAATATTTGTTATCACCTGCCAAGTACATAAACACAGAACAAAAGTAAATAACTGTCATCCCCAAATTAACATACTGTTCCCTAAAGTACTGCTGTTCATAAACATCTAATTAATTCAATAAAGGTATGATTGGATATATTCAATAGAGGAAACTGCTTTGTTTTTTTGTCCTCTTATGGAGAAAAATGTCGAGGGGAAGTAACTGCAGTGGTAGCAATTCTGAAAATTCCAAAAATTCTTGGTTTTAAATTACTAGAATTTTAGCTCTGATAACACTCAAATATTTTTCTTTTTTTTTTTTTTACATATAAAACCTAATTCTATTAATACAATTTCTACTCAATATGTGCTTTATTAGCATTTCAGTATGTTACATATTACATCATCTTAACATCATGAATAAGACAGCTGTGAAACTGATAGTGGCATGGTCATTAATTTAAATCAGCACGTAATTTTACAGAATGATTTAGAAAACATCTTTGTCTTGTTTTGTTTTGTTTTGTTTTGTTTTGTTTTGTTTCGTTTTGTTTTGTTTTGTTGTTTTTTCCTTGACCTATTCAAGGAGTGATTCGAGTGATCATGTACTTATCACAGTATTATTCCCTCAAAGTCAGCACCATTTTGACATTGAATCATGTGTGAGTATGACTGATTCTTACCATAGTGATAAAGCAAGGATTGATTATTATGTATTTATGCTTTTTATACAGTAAGAATGAAAATAAATATTTAAACTTCCCTTTTTAGAATTTTAAAAAATAACTTTAAAAATGTTTAAGTTTTCCTCTGAATCAACTACAGCTGCATTGTCAAGTTTTTATAGCTGCAGAGAGTTAAATATGCACATGTATTAGGAAAGTTAGGCTGAAACCTCAATAATGTTTTCATTATGTCAGAAAAGATCTGCTGTATTTCTATCTCAATTCCCAAAGCTAATTTTTAAATTACTGTAGAGGAAGAAATTCTAAGTATAGGAAAACATCTTAAATTGAACATGATCAATTTCATAACCCCAAGGTAAAATTCCTACTAATACAAACACGCGGCCTCTCATTTTAACAAAGGAAACAGGGCTAGTTGTAGGTGCTGATTTTGGAAGTAAAGACACTAAGGAGAATACATTAAGCTGAAGTCTGGACATTTTAGGAACATGCTGGAGACCTCAACTTTTTGTTAAGTTCTCTCACAGGTGAAGAACATTTAGAATGCCAGGTGTGAAACTAGTAAATTAATTTAAATATTACTACATATGGTAGACACTTTATTTATTTGTTTGTTTGTTTGTTTGTTTTATGCTGAACTTGCTTTTCTGAGGCCAAATCTATTTTACAACTGTCAAATCATTTTGTTTGGATTCATATGTATGTATGTTGTATATTGACATTTTATTTTATAAGCTCTACAATAGATAGGTAGATACATACAAACTGTGGTGGTTTCACCTGCAAGTAAGACCTGTTCTTCACAAACTGCTTTAGCATGGGTCCTTTCCATGGGATGCAGTCCTTCAGGAACAGACTTCTCCAGTGCAGGTCACCCACAGGGTCACAAGTCCTGCCAGCAAACCTGCTCTGGCGTGGGGTCCTCTCTCCACAGGGGCCACAGGTCCTGACAGGAACCTGCTTCCGCGTGGGCTTCCCACAGGGTCACAGCCTCCTTCAGGCATCCACCTCCTGCGGCATCCACCTCCACAGGCTACAGGTGGACATCTGCTCCACCATGGA
>NW_010315084.1:0-4660 GCF_000700745.2 Antrostomus carolinensis | reverse complement strand
CCCTCCTCCCTCTTCTTCTTCACTGACCTGGGTGTCTGCAGAGTTGTTTCTCTCACATCTTCTCATTCCCCTCTAAGTGCAAAATGTGCCGCTTTTCTTCTCTTCCCCTTTTTTCTTAATTCTGTTATCACAGAAGTATTACCATCATTACTGATGGGCTCAGCCTTGGCCAGCAGTGGGTCCATCTTGGAGTTGGTGGCATTGGCTGTGTTGGACATGGGGGAAGCTCCTGGCAGTTTCTCACAGAAACCAAACCTAGCCCTCTCCCCACCCCCCACCCGCATTGCCAAAACCAAGTACAAAATCAGGTAGCCATGACACATTTTTGAAAAACAACTTATTTGAGAAACCAAATTAGAAAATAGGAAATGGTTGGAAAAAAAAAAAAAAGGATTGCCACGAGATTCACAGCTGTTCAGAGAGAAGGTGGCTAATGTTGTACAGGGCTGACTATTTTCTGACTATTTTCAAAATGTTGTTATTTTTAATTCCCCTTGAAAAAGAAAAATCTTGAAAATTATATATTTTAACTTTTCATCCAACAAAAATGGATAATGAAGCTTTCTGTGTGAAGCACAATACATAAATGTAGCGTGTTGTATTTGTTATCAAATTTCTGAATTTTACATCTGGAAAGGGTGATCTGCATAGTGTTGTACTTCTTTTGAGAATTAATGTATAATAATTGTAGTTTATTTTTATATTTATATAAATTACGCAGAACTTCTTTCTCTAAGTACCTGGTATCCAGTGCTTAAGATAATTAGATAGTTAATTTACTGAAATTGCTTGCTCTGTTGAGAGATTATGATTAGCATCTTTTCTTAAAAAAAAAAAAAAAAAAGTAAAGCAATTTTTAAAAGGTGGAAGAATCAAGAAACAGAAGAAAGGCTTCATGATGAGTAGTAAACAGCAGATGCTGCTACACTGCATATACTCTTGCTTTGCATTAGCTTTCTCTTTAAATGAAATAAGACCTTTAAAAATTTGTGAATACTAATATGCAAATACTTTTTAATTTTCAATTAAAAATATAAAAACTAGAAATAATATAATAGGACAAGCTTATTGTAAATTATTTCTTCCTTCATTGTTTGTGAAAAGCGTAGTACTTTAGGGTCAAATCCTGCTGAGTGATAGTGGGAACAGGAGAAGGAAAGGAGGAATGGAGGAAAATTATTGTTGATGGGAGGAAAAGAGAGAGAACACTAAAATATTCTAGAATTTTTACATGGATCTGATTTTGGTTTTATCTGTGAATCTGGACAAACTTAATTAAGGCTGGTTTTTTTTATCCTTTTTTTTATTTATTTGGTGTGTTAACTTCCATTCTTTCTCACTATACTGAACTTGTACTCTGACTGCAGATTGCCATTGAAATATGGAATGTACAAGGTACTAAAGTGATTCAACTCCTTAGGTAGGTTTCTTCTAAAAGTACGTACTCATTGTGAACCTATAAAGGGTTTTAACTGGAATATAGATAAAACTCCAATTATATGTATGCTTAAACAGGCATTTATGTATCTGCTTTTATCTGTTTACTGATTTTGTCAATGAGGTGACACAGGCAGACTCACTGTGGGAAATCTTTACAGTAGTTTTAAAGTATTATATGAATCAGAGACTCTTATTTTCTGCTTCATTGTGTATGGTAAGAACTACAATAACAATAATCAGGAAGTAATTACTGTATCTAAATTACTTCAGTTGAGCTTTTGCTGCAACTTTACACACTAATTTCTCAAAAAGCAGTGCACAGAATCTATTTCAGAAGCGAAAAACAACTTCTGAGAAATTAAAAGGTTTTTTTGTTTGTTTCTCACAAATTTCAGTAGGCTAGATTTGTGAAAAAGTTAAGTATTTTCTGTGTATAAAACACATATCCAGTTGTTTTGCATGTACAAAAAAAAAAAAATTCTGTGTAAATTCTGTGATATTCCATTTACTTGGGTATTGACCCTGTTTTATCTGTTCACAGTTGTGACAAATACATCTGTAAGGCTCTGTAAGTGAGTGCTAACAAACCTGTTTACAAATCTGTTTGAGTTTTCAAATAAGTAGTGACATACAAACAGTTAGGAGGAAATATCTCTCTGGCAGAGCAGGAATATATAGACCATATACAAATTAGAGATGTGTCTAAGTACTGATAGGAAGCTGATATTTTCATAATCAGTAGGCATTAGTTATGAGTCTATTCCTTTTATGGCTAAGCAAGGAGCTTTTGAGAAATAGTGAAGAAACCCTTTGTACTTAGCAAATCATAAAATGTAGTTAAAATGCAGATCAGGAATTTGCTGGAGCTAAAGGATAGGATTTAGGCAGATCACCAGTATTAAATTTAAGAAGAAAATCTGAAAACTAGGTAGTGTCAGCATTGACTCAACTACTTATGGTCCTCTAAAGTCATTGCATGAAATGCATCTGTGTGGATTAGATTTTAGTATCTTTAGATTACATTGATAAATGTATACGATTCTTTCTGAATGTATCATTTTGTCCATCATGGTTATGAGACTGATTTTCAGCACTTTAAAGACTGAGCAGCTAAGTTTTGCTTACATCCGTATCTAAGTTTCAGTTTAGATCTAATAAGAGCTTCAAAAGTTATTCTTACAGATTGTTATCTGTGACTAACCAATAAACCCCTACTATGGATAAAGGCTCAGTGGAGATGGGTAAGGGTGATATGCCCATGAAACTCAGGGAATAATGTAGAGTCTGAATGAATGATGATAGCTGTTGCAAAGAAAGCTGACTTTATCTCAATACAAAGAGATCAAAGAGAGTGGCCTTTGTTTAGATAAACATCTATTACATTTGGATGGTTCAACTGTCTATCTCAGAGTTAAGTGGACCAACTGATGGTGTAAATATTTTTCCCTGAGTTCATTAAAAGAGTGCAAATGTCTCACTGAGTTAGCCAGACCAACACCGAGGAAGTATATACATGGTTAAGGCCAACACAGAGTGTAAAAACTAAAAAAAACAAACAAACAAAAGAATTTCAAAGAGAGCAAAGGGTTTGAGCTGGCTTTAACCAATGTATTCCTTCCTGGTGACTGGGGATGCCCAGTGTCATGACAGTGAGTGTCTTAAAGTGACTAGTAGTGGGGATCACATTGGTATTGTGATTGAACTGTGCATTGCAATTGCTATGGTTTGCTAAGTGTAACTTACATTTGTATTGTTTTGTCAGTATATTTTGTTTCACTCTGCCAAATCAAAAATCCTAGGTAACATCCAATATCTTCAAATAAGTAAATATGATATTAAACATTACACCCTTCATATGTGGAGTTCTAGAAGAACTTGGTCAGGGAGTATTAGACTGTGATATTATCATGCTATATTTCCACTTGGAGAACAATACTGCAATTATTTTTGGAAGAAATATGGCTGGAAGAAGTTCTTCAAGAGTGTACCTAATCGCTAATAGGTGTTTAGTTCATCGAAGCAGACTGGAGCTAGTCAAAATTGAAACAAATTACTCCTTTGTTTCCTCAGGTCTTGTCTTCTCCTCACTCTGTTTCAAAAGATTAAAATAGCTTTCAGGACAACTTATAATTTCAGTAAATTTAAAATTGCTAAGGCTAGAAGAGACTATTATTGTTATCAAGTCAGATATACATAAAAGGCAAAAAAAACCCAAAAAACTTTGAATTAAAATTGTAAGTAACATTTTTCTGCTGAGAAAGAAGAATTCAAATAAATAAAATGTTATGTTTATTTTAAGCACATTTTTCTTTTTTTAATAAAATATATTTTCAAGCATATTCATTTACACATCTGGTTGTTCTTAAGCATTTTTAAATTATAATGTACAACATTTTTAATATATATCAGTATTTGATTGTGATCCTCTCTTAAGCACTAGAGTGGGGGTTTTTATCATAATGAAGGTTAGATGTTGATGCAGAATAACATTGTACTCTAATTGTTTCAGGTAATATCATTCTAGATCACAATATTTAAAACCTCAAAATTAAATTATTGACAGAATTAAATTGTGAACAAAAGGTCTGCTTCTGCAAGCTGTGTCACATTTAACAAATCTCAGAAGTCAATGAAAATATGTGCATAAGAGTGAGCTATATGATTTACTAGTAGTTTGGGGTCTCCATAAAAGAAGATTAAACAGTAAAGATTTCATTATATTTTGAATTTCAGAGGGAGAAGTTCCTTTATGTCCCAAAAAAGGATGAGTTTTGCTCCATATGGTAGTTAATGAAAGGAAAATTAATTGTAGTCATACTACTGAAGAAATCAAAGTGAGTCAGGTGGCCAACTGTAACTGCATTTTTTTACCAGGATTTAAGTACCTGTATTTCTTAGGAGGCTTCTTTGAAATTTTATCCCTCCAAGATTTCTGGATTTTCTCAGTTTTGTTTTTTTTTTGTTTGGTTGGTTTGGGGTTTTTTTGTTTGTTTGTTTTTTTGTTTTTTTTTTGTGTGGCTACAAGCCAAAATGCATTTATTATTTACAAAGGCAGGTGGTGGTAGAACAAGGGGAAATGGCTTTAAACTGGAAGAGGGTAGGTTTAGATTAGATATTAGGAAGAAATTCTTTGCTACGAGTGTGGTCAGACACTGGAACAGGTTGCCTAGAGAAGCTGCAGATACCCCATCCCTGAAAGTGTTTAAGGCCAGGCTGGATG
>NW_010315083.1:0-15381 GCF_000700745.2 Antrostomus carolinensis | reverse complement strand
AAACCGGGAGCGCTCGGTATGAGAGAGCTTCCTTCCCGCACAGCCTGCGCCTTAGCTCAGTGCTGCGGCCGTTCTACAGCTGTGTCAGCGCGTTTAATAACCAGGTACCTGTGAAACGGGAACGGGATCGGCCAAAGCGCCCGCACAGGGACCTGCTGAGCCGCGGGACCGAGCAGCTTGGTTTTCAGAACCACCCGAAACCGTACCGTAGTCATATTGCCATGGCTTTGAGCACAAATACGTGTCCAATCTAGCTAAGCACTAGCAGGACTGCAAGCAGCACACACTGAATGTTGGTACGATGATGTATAAGCATGATGAGATTCTATACAAGCAGGTATGTAAGGGACTACATCACAGGGCACCTCATTTTTCATTCTGAAGAACAGAAAATGATCCAGGATGTCCAGAAAATCTGAATGAAGGCCATTTCACTTAATTTCCCCACCTTCCCTAGAGAGGTTTTACTAATATTTCATTTAGCATTTGGCATAAGATAGCATTAATTATTTTAAGTTCTCAGTTTTGTGAAACTAAACTCTTACCTGCATACAGGTATCTCTGTCATCTCTGTATCGTAGGAGCTGGGCTGCTGGTTTGGATCTTGTAGTCAAACTGTAATAATTAAAAATTGTGTCAAGCACTGCCAAATTATACATAATTCATCAAAACTACTTGTGCTAATAACACAGTAAGAATAGGCATAGTTCCATGTACAGCTCAGGCAGTGGCTGGGCTTTAATCATCACTGGGACCTAATCTTTTTCTCTCTTGGGATGTGCAAATGGCATAGCTGTCCCCAAAAACTCAGAGCTATAGGAAGATCATTTCATACAAAGCAGATCCCAGCTCTGACCGTGCTGTGGGTTATAAGGTTGACATAACAGTGAAGGTAATCATGGGATGATACTTCTTTGTCATTTCCTTTGCTCTCCACATCAACCATGCAGATGTTTTCTGTGAACACAGTGCTAGTCAGAGGGGATGTCAATGCACATTAGGAGACTGAGGGGATGTGCAAACTATTAAATTCTATTCTCAATTTCTATGCAGATATGAAGTGCTACAAGGTGAGTTTATGATGCAATAATTGCCTGTTTCTCAAGACTGTAAATGAGCTAGCAGCATGAAAGAGGACATTTGACAAGCTCCAGAAAAGTCACTATATATTTTCATCTTAACATTTTCTATTATTTTTGCCCTTGCTTTTTTTTGTGTGTGTTTTTAAGGAGTAAATCAACCCTTTTCAAATTTGCAGCATGAGTCACTTTCTTTAGAAAGTAGGGCTTTGTGCATTACAAAAGCAAGTCTAACTCCTTTCCTTGCCTGTTCCCATAGTAACTCTTCTAGCTGATGCCTCTATGAAGACTATTCCAGCTAACACCAAACCCTTCAAATGCTGAACTACTCTGCAGTAATAAAGAGTATTTTAAAAGTTTATCAAACTCTTGAAAGCACAGAAAAGTACTAACTCTTGCAAAATGTGAAGCCTTGCAAGACCTCCTTTTATTCAAAGGCTATTTGATGTTGGTATATAGGAGCTGTAACAACGTTTAGCTGTGATGATATGTCACCACTGTGGTGTGAACATCACTCAGCTTCTTTGTAAAGCAGATAGAATGTGAGGGTGACCTTGTGGGATTTTTTCAGGCAGTGATGTTGCTGTAGAAACAACAGCAGACTATTCAGCGCTCAACACATGTCTCAGACATCTCAGCAACAGCAGGAGAATGGCCCATAGCATATTCCAGTTTTCATTTGTTCAGGGCCAGACTAGGGGAAACCATCTTGGCAAGCCAGAATATTCACGTGAAAAAAAAGAAAACTGAGAAGAAAAAATCCATGTAGCGTGAGGAGAATTTATTTACATGTAAAATGTAAATAAATCCTGAACGAAGAAATGGTAACCCTCCTCTCCTCCAGAATTTAATACAATATAATATTAGTTCTATAGATTTTGCTTAAAAGACTCACTGCAGTTTAGAGGAGTAGCTCTGGGAACTGTCATAGGTTGTTCTAGTTGCCCCTGTAATCACTAGAAGTAAGGAAGTTACTTATAAGGAAGTTCCCTGCAAATGTGTGTGTTGGCAGTTGATTGGCATCTGAAAAAAACTGAAGTTCTTATTCAGTTTGTCCTGCAATCAGGACAAATAATCTCTCCTCAGGAAGTTTTTATGCATGAGCTGCTTCAGAGCAGGCAGTATGCTGTCCTCTCTTCAGGCAAACAGCCTGTTTTCAGTGATTTCATTTTTAAAGATGGTAATACAAGGGCAAGGCAAATTTGAGTTCACTTATCTATTACATGTTCTCTTCCTAGCGTGCTCACTTTTCTCTACATCCTTGATTTCTGAAGCCCCGCAGAAAAATTACTCTCCTTTCTGCAACTTAATGCCACTGTTGTCTCAGCCTCTTGCATTGTACCTCTATCGAGGGATAACCAGAAAGAACTAGAGGTGGTGGTTTTAATCTTAAAAACCGGTTAATGCAGCATCACATGAACAATCACAGGCCAGATTTTGATGGAAGGAAAATATAGTGTTCAATTTGATCTTGAAATCTTCTTTCTTATTGGCCGCAGAAATAAGTAGGAATAACTATTTTTCAATCTGATTTCTTCTTGTAGTGGCTGGTAACTAGTACCAACATTGTCCACTTGGCTCTGTAGCTGTGAGGAATGGCTATGGAAGATCCTGAGAAGAAGACTGAAGTCGTGCTGCTGGCCTGTGGGTCTTTCAATCCCATTACCAACATGCATCTAAGGCTATTTGAGCTGGCTAAAGACTACTTTAATGAAACTGGTAGGATGGTAATTGATATCATTCACAACAGCTCTGATAACTAGACACTTAAATGTTAAGGTCAATATTTTGTGTATGTGAATACTTGTTTGAAAATGACAGATATTTTTGGCAATATTAATTAGATATTGAAGCTAGTATGTGTGTATATCATACAAAATCATCTAGGCCAAATACATGAGTCAGGTATGTTTTGCTTATTACTAATTTTAATGAGCTAAAGCATGAGTTTTATAGCTTTTCTTTATAGAAATGTATCTTTCTAATTTATCTTACTAAATCTTTAATTGTCCTGCCTTGCACAGTGGCAGAAGTGTACCGTACTTTTCCACTGGGCTGGCTGTCAGAGCTGGTGTTCTTAGAGATTGCAGTGAATAATGGTTATATAATAGTTTAAATACAATACAGTGGAAATAACATCTGCTCAACCACTTTTCATGTTCTTGTGTGATGTGTTTTTTTCCACAGGAAAATACAAAGTAATCAAAGGAATAATTTCACCAGTTGGTGATGCATATAAGAAGAAAGGTCTGATCAGTGCGGATCACCGAGTAACTATGGCAAAACTAGCTACAAAAAACTCAGATTGGGTGGAGGTTGATGATTGGGAAAGCAGCCAGAGTGAGTGGTTGGAAACACTAAAAGTTTTAAGGTATTCCTCAGCCAAACCCTAAAAAGTTTCAAGAACCTATAGAAGGATAAGGAATGGTGTTAGCTCTAACAAGTCAGAATAACAGCAGGCTAACCCCAAATCATACGAATAGATTCAGTGAAGTCAGAAGTCATACTATTTATATGAGCATTGGAAATGAAAGATTGCACCATTAGTCCTAAATGCACAAAAAAATCAGCCTGTGAACAATTTTCAAGATATATTGTTTCTCAGGCTTAATTAAATTTTTGTGCTGGAAAGGTATTTGTGAGCAAGGACAAGAGACTAGAATAGGGTAGACACAGGCTATACAAGCTTCCCTCAGTTGGTTCCGATTGTGCTGTGCTGCCCAGTTGTGCATTTAAAGGCTGGCATGAGAATTGTCTGAAGGACTATCTCTTTTTTTTAAGTTTTACATTTTTTACTCGCTCAGTCACTGCTACTTCACTGAAGTTCTTCTTTTAAAAATGAATTTTTATTAAAAAAGAAACAAACCAACCTTGTAGTTGTTGCTTTGAAACTTTTGCACTTTGACCATCTTATGACCCAGCTCTCACAAGTCCCTGTTCCAGCAGATCAGTTCTTGAATGGATTCATCCTGGTACTGCAGGATGAAGTGGTGATAGGTTATTTAGTAGACCATACTCTTCCCTATATTCTTCTGTATCTTTAAAATACCTAAAATACATCTGTTTTGCAGGTACCATCATCAAAAGCTTTTATCTCCTGATCCCACTAACAGTCTGCAGAATGCTATACCTTTAACAAAGCCAGGACGGAAGAGGAAACAGGAACCAAATAGGCATGATCCCATTAAAAAGAAAAATCAGAGTCAAGATATAAAAAGTTAAGTCTGTTTGCAAATTAAACGCTAACAATATTTGCTATTTCAAAGGAACTGCGCTGATGAGTAACTTTTTTTTATGCTAGTTCTTGGTTCTGATTTCACTGAATAAGTTTATTTCCTGAGATCCCACAGCATAAAGCAGTAGGCTTTGTAACAAGACAATTGTAAGGGTAAAATATAGAGGACATAAATACTCGAGATAATACAAGTTTTAACTGAAAAAGGTTGGAGCTGTCTATTTCAGCTACAGAACTTTGCTAATCTGTAGTTACAGCTGAGAATTTTGGATCATATTGTAAGTCGCTGAAGAAAGAAAGGACAGGATTAAGCCCTGAAATTCAAAATGTATCTGGGTACAGGATCATTTTAAATTGTAATTTAAAACTTCATACAAGAGACATAGCTTGGCTTTGTAATTTTAGGTAGCATTTATTTTGCTTATTGCTTTTAGATCTTAATTTTATTTCTTTAGCTTTACATGTACAATTTTATGTAGTCATATAGACTTTGAATGGCCTTGCACAATGACCATCTCAATCTTTTATATTAGCAAATCTTGACTTCTGCCTGACTTCTTCCCTTGAACCTTTCCAAATTCTACTGTTTAATTTATAGTGTTTTAAAGTAAATGTAGCCAAAAGAGCAAGACCATCAGGCAGGCTTTTTTCATATTGTGTTGACAGATGTTTTACTACATCCTTAATACCCTGTGACACTACTCGAAGCTGCAGACCTGTGGCACTCTCAATTTTGCTTCCATTACTTGAAGCTGGTTTCTATCTGCATGCTTCTCTAGATTAACCATAAAACATGGAAGAGAATATCCTGAGGTCAGGCCACACAGTCTGTGGGGGTTGTTTTCAGTCATATTTTCATTCCTTTTACATAATCCCCTCTACCTCCTGTCCCACAAAAGCTAGCTCCTCTTCTGTAACTCTATGGAATGTCAGATGAAGTTATAGCAGTGCAGTAGCCTTTCATACTTAGCTATTCTGGAATTTTCTCCATATTTTCTTTTACTTTGATCCTCACAGTGATTGATTCACCCCAAGGCTAAATGAGCACATTAGAGTTTATTTTCCAGTCCTTTTGAATGGACTCCCATAACCTTTTTTCAGAAAAATCCTGTATTGAGGCTACTAATTATAAATCATATGCTCTGAATCTTTTTTTATTTCATTCCATTGTCTCATCTTAACCAAAGTTAGAGAGAGGTAGCCTAGAAATTAAATGTCCCCATCAAGTTAGCTAAAATCTGGTGGCCTAAACCAAGTCCTGTTTCTCACTTATTTTTCCTTCTAAGGTGTCCCACAAGTTAAACTGCTCTGTGGAAGTGACATGCTGGAATCTTTTGGGATCCCCAATCTGTGGAAATTGGAGGACATCACTGAAATTGTGGAAAATCATGGCCTTGTATGCATCAGTAGAGCTGGAAACAACGTTCAGAAATTCATCTATGAATCTGATATTTTGTGGAGACATAAGAATAACATTCACCTTGTGGAAGAATGGATCACAAATGACATTTCCTCCACCAAGATTAGGAGAGCACTGCGGAGGGGCCAGAGCATTCGTTACCTAGTGCCTGATGTAGTTCAAGCATACATAGAAAAAAATAATCTGTATAGTCCAGAGAGTGAAGACAGGAATGCTGGGGTTGTCTTGGCTCCCTTACAGAAACATGCAACTGATTCCAAGAACTAACAAGCACTATAGAAATAACTTACTTTCTGCTGTGAAAAAGCTACAGTTCAGTACAGGAAAATGTGGTTTTTAGGGGTTGGGTTTTTGTTTCATTCTTTTTAAGTAAATAGTGGGCTACTTCTGTGGCTTTAGTACATACATAGTTGCTATTGAGGTTTGGTGCACTCAATAATTGGACCTACACAATCTTTTATAAATCCAATAATAAGATTGTCACATTTAAACATTTTGTCACAGTGCAGTGAACTAAATATAAGAATTCACACTTGCATATGAGAATTACAAATTAACAAACAAAAATTAAAATGTTCTGATTAGTTTTAACTCAGACTGTTCTGGCTATTTGTAAAATAGTAGCACAGATATTTTTAATAACTTATGGTGTCTTAACAAAGACATTTAATTTCAAAATGTACCACTTACTGATTGTAAATCTATATAACTTATTTTTTTAAAAAATTGCCAATGTGGTGCACCTCAAATAAACTATTGAGCTCTATCCTGCAAGGGAAAACTTTACTCCTGGCTGAAGTGGTGCTAGATATAGCGTGCTTAGATTTGCCTGCTGTTCAAATGTGCATCCTATTCATCTGCTGTCATGCAATCTGCTCCCAGAAATGCCTTGTGCTTTACTTTTCCACTCATGTTTCCAGGGCTCTTTGTTAAGCTCAGCATTTCTTCTCGTGGAAGGCCAGACTTACTTCAGAAACTGGTTTATAGCCATTGATTTAATCAATAGAAATTAATAATAGTATCATTGCACTGATTCTCAGACAGTTGTCCCTTTATTTCAAATAATAAGTGAGCTTTTACTTTTGAGCCAAATGTACATAGACAGAATTGTTTTCTGTAACTGGAGTTGAGAAGAAACAGTAGGAGATTAAGACTGTACATAAGTGAAATGTTTTTCTTTGGTAGAAATCTAGTTTTGAATCTAACAGTATATTGTCTGTATTATGTGAATATAAACTAAAGAGGCACTGTGAATGTCATGGTGATAGAATTCTACCTCCCTTTATTTGCTGTCATCCCATTTTTGTTTGGATTATGTGCCTTATTAAAAATGTCAAGGTTTCCAAGATGCTACATAATGGGTCAACAGCTTTTTCATACCATCTCCACAAGATGACTCTGTTCACATTTTTCAGATGAACAAATCCAGCAGAACGTCAGACTCTCCAGACAGGAAGCCTAGATGCTGTTGGGCAAGTCTAGAACCAGGGACATGTTCCAGGATCATAACTGTGACAACACTTCATCCTCCTTCCCTGGGCAGGGGACTCCCAAATTGTTGAGGCAGAGGTCTAAGCTTCCCTAGGAACTCAGGAGGAGTCTGAAAGCCAGAAGCCAAACACAGAACATCATGGGTGGCCCTAGGGCCTGCAAGGGTCATACAAAACCGAGCAGAACAGTCGAGACACTATTGGGAAAACCTGTAACCCACAGTGGAGCTAGCATTGGGCATGCAGACTTAAAGCCCCACGTGAAACTCTGCAATTACCGTACACCAGAACATCTGTGTTTTACAAGTTCCAGCCTGTAAAAGTCACTGTCTACAGAGAATCTACAAGGAAATTAATGTAATAAAATCAAGTCACAACTTAGAAGTGCATCTGTAACTGCACTGTGACACAAAGTAGCATCAAGGATTCTTAGGGTTTTTTTTCTTGGTGATTTCTGTGTCAAACATGCTCAGTCTGCCATTTTTCCCCCTAGAGCTCAGGCAAGCTGACACTGCCCTTTGATAATGAGGCTGGGTTTATTTATCATCAGTAGTAATAAAGGTATTGAAGGATAAATTATGCCCCCTGTGACACCTTAGCAATCAAACTGCCATAACTGATTGAAGATAATTATACTATCGATGGTGCATAGGAAAGGACAAGATCTACTTTTCTCTTTTGATGACTGTCTGTCTTTATGACTGACAAGAATAGAGGGCAAGAAAGATTTATTTTCAGTGCCGAAGTCAACCAGTGTGCTTCTGAATAAACAGAGCAGATCTTTCTAATGGGAAAGCACCCTATTTATGTGGTCACTTTTCAGAGTAAAACTGCACTTTAAGTCTAGGTTTATTCTTCTGAATAATTACTCTGGTGTGTGTTGGGGCACTCTGTGTAATTCTAGAGAAACTAAAAATTCCATAGGACGTTTTATAAAGCTTTGGTCTTCAGTTATATTTCACTGGGTTTTAATGTAGTTATGTGATGGGTCTTTCAATAAAATAAATTGCATGTAATATGCTAATTTTAGTCATGCTCTTATTAACCAAACCCGATATCTGATGACTGCACGATTTTTAATTAGGTAGAATTATGTCAGTACACTTTTGCCTACACAAAACAGGACATTGTTCAAAAATTACACTGATTGCTGAGTATGGTTCTTTTGTTTTACTAGTGGGATCCAGAAACCTGCCTGTTTCAACACCAGAAGTAAGCACACACTGACAATCTACTGTTCCAATCAGTTATAAATACCAGCATCACAGTGAAGTGGCCTATTCAAAAATGTTAGACATGTTTTTATATATTTCATATATAACTTTCAAGAGTGGACTAGATCTGAAAGAGAATCTATATACTTGAAAATGTAAGGTTTGTGAATAATGTGGTTCAGTGAACTTTATAAAAGAGTTATAATGGATTCACAGATGTTCTACAATCAAAAATGAGGCTTTTTTTTTTAACATCACCACATTTGGTTCTGTTCTATTAAGAGGACATAGGGCCTTTACACCACACACGTAATTCAGACTCGAAATATTTTATATAAATACTGCAACAGCAGCAGGAACCACTTCATCTGCTTCTGTAATGAGGCCACATCCTTAATGGAATGTGTTAGATGCTCAATGCTGCATGGCAATTAAAATGGAAATGGAAAAGAAATTATTTCCACAAAAATAAAATTGGGAATTTGTGAAAAAGAAAGACATGAACCGTCACAGGATGTGGCCAGGGCACTCAGCTGTTCTTACAAAAGGTTCCATAGGCAATCCTTTAGCTGAGCCTTGAAATAATATTCATAAGTCTTAGTTTAAGTACAGATTTACAGAAAGAAGCATCACATCTCAGTCTGCATAATCTTAATTTTCATTTTAAATGTTAAATTCAGGCTTTTACACAGGACTTACCCAAGTACTGACTCCTCTTTACTTGGAAGAGTCAGTAGTATTGCAACAGTGCTTTACTACCATAACCTTGTGGTAACAAATTATGGGTGAAATGTTACTATTTGAGTCCAGGGGAAGCATTAATTTGCATTTCCCTGTGGCATTCCTAGTTTAGTATAGGATAGAGAACAATATCCATCTGCAAACAGGAAACAAGCTTTGACGTCCTAACTTCCTACTGGCATGATTCTGAGTCATATAGGTCAAACTGTCAGCTCCAAAAATGTAGCTAAAGTTCAGAGAAACTTAATTTTCTCTCCAAAATATTATCTTTTTATTCAGCCTAACCCAAGCCAATAAATAGATAAAGGTAGTAGCTATAGGTGAGTTTCCTCATTCAAGAGTCAGAATATCAAATTCCCTTTTTACTATGGTAGCAATACAGTTAAGATTTCCCTTGCCCATCAATTTGGGGTTTTTCTTTTAATGTACTATTCACTCCAGACATAAACCAACAAGATATAATACTTATCTCTATTACTGTGTCATAAGTACTGCTTTAAAATTTGCTGATACAACACCATCCACAGTTTAACAGTCAGTCCCTGTCTGTTCAAATACAGCACGTATTTACAGCACCTTTTCAACAAATCTGTAGATTTTAGATCATAAAGCCATAGATCTAATATACATGCAGGGAATTTTAGTAATGACAGTAATCTGTCCATGATTCCTTTTAAAGTATACAAGATGGACACAAATGGTTTAAACCAGTTTTTGGTTTAACTCTTGGGCTATTAACATTTGCTCCACACACAGATTTCAGAAACTGTGAACTTTTCCCTCCAACACAGCTGAAGCTGCTGCACAGATACCCTCTCACCTATTGGCTCAGCAATAGTACCCTTCCCTTCCATCTGGGATGGAGGCTCTGGGATGTCATCCCACCCACAGGCTTCTTTATATAAGGCTTGGATGGAAAACTACTTCTTCATTTTGCTTTTTGGTCAGAGGTTGACTGTATCTTCTTTTCCACAGTCTGACAATGCCTGTGGATTTCAGTGGAACCTGGAACCTTATCAGCAATGACAACTTTGAAGGTTATATGGTGGCCTTAGGTAGGTGAAAATACCTGATTCTATCCTTCCTCCTTTCCCCATAAGGGTCCTTCTGAATTTTAAGAGTCTAATGTCTTCTAAAACCTAGATATTGATGATGTTTTTTTTCTCTGAAAAACAATGGAAAGATCTTTGTTTATTGATAAACAGACAGCATTAACTATCCTTCAGCCTGTCACCCCAGTGTCCTTGCAGCTTGCAGGAATTCCTCAGCCTAGTACTTGTTAAAAGTAGAATTTTTGTATAGCTTTTAGCAGAGACAGGGAAAAGATTGCCCTGTCCACTTAATTTCTCTTGCTTTTGAGCACAAACTTACAGAACTTATGTATAAGGTTAATTAAATATTAAGTAACAAAAAGAAGTTTACTTGGGTGTTTGCCACTTCAGACAGTTGTTTAGCTTAGTGTCATTTATCTCTAAACAGCTACAAAATACTTCTCTCATTACTGTGACTTGCTGTTAAGTCTCTTTGTCACTTTTCTGGAGTGCCTGAAGGGTATAGGGTGAAAAGATTTCTCGTCAATTCACATAATGCCTCTCCTCTGATAAAGTATGAGAATAGGCATTAAGTATTCCTTCTAGCTAAGCAGGGGGGTAAGTCTGAGACCAAGCTTGGGGTGTTGGTGTGGGGAGAAACCTACTCCCCCACTTCCAAAAGGACTCTTCTAACTCAAAGTCCTCTTCTGACTCAAAGTCCTAGAAATCCTGCATAGGAATTGTGCAACAATTGAGTAAACTGGTTTCCAAAGAGTAAAATGTACAAGAACGTGACCTGTGTAACATACAGCTTTAACAAAAACCCAAAAAACCACCCCCAAACAACAAAACATTGCATAGCAGTAAGGTCAAACTATCTAAGAAATGCTTCTAGTAGTAATAAAGGTAAGTCCTGGCTGTCAAAATGGAGGGTGATAAGTACAACTCTGACCTCTTTGTCTCCTGTCCAAGGTATTGACTTTGCAACACGCAAGATTGCCAAAATGCTGAAGCCTCAGAAAGTGATCAAACAAGATGGTGATTCATTTTATATCCACACCACTAGCACATTCAGAGATTATTCGCTTCAATTCAAAATTGGAGAAGAGTTTGAAGAAGATAATAAAGGTCTGGATAACAGAAAATGCAAGGTAAGACTGAATATATAAAATCAAGAGGCTGTGACAAAATTAAGATGCCATGATCAATCCAGGGACTTGAGCTGAAATTGTTTCAAGAATACTATTTGTAACGTAACGCAGAGGTATGAGCCCGAGTTACAGACAAGGAGTTTCACTTTCCCTCAGGAGAGCTATTTAGGTCCCCTTTATCCAGGAAAAAAGGACATTATCTATGAGTATATTGCAGAATGGAGATAGACATACAGAAATACTTCTTTTGTTTCTTCTTCCACAGAGCCTAGTTACCTGGGACAATGACAAACTTGTCTGTGTCCAGACTGGGGAGAAGAAAAACAGGGGCTGGACTCACTGGCTTGAAGGAGATGACCTCCACCTGGTATTTACTTCAGATTTCTACTAATTCTGTCTCTATATGATAAAAATAGTGTGCACAAGTCTTTGAGCTCTGCAGTATTTGTAATGGATGGTATATAGTGAGCACATTCTGCTTTGATTTTAGTTTAGCTGGAACAACTTCATTGTTTTAAAGTTTTGTATAGTTAAATTCAGAATGTTAGGCATAACTTACGAGCATGGAGGCAGAGTGGTGGTCAGTAGTCGTGGCAAAGGCTCTGTGTTCACTTTTAGAAGCTGTTCCTTTGATTATTATATACATCTATAAACTGGTTTGCTTTTTGGTAGGAGCTTCGTTGTGAGAATCAAGTATGTAAACAGGTCTTCAAGAGAGCTTGAGTATGTGTACTGGTTCCTACATGGAGAAAGAGCTATATACAGAAGATGATGCATCCTCATGTCCAGTGATGGCTGTAGAGACAAAGAACTGATTCCTTGTACCTATTAACCCAAATGGTCTCATGTTTCTGGCTCAGGAAATAAGTCTGCTACTGCCAGTTTTAAAGATCTGATTTTTTGCTAATAAATGCCCAAAACCAAACCAATCTTAAGTACTTGACTTCTGAATGTGTTTTTGGAGGGGGGAAAAAAAAACAACCCAAAACTTAAGTGATACAGCTTGGGTCTCTAGTTAACTAACAGTCTAAATTGAAACAAGAAAAAGTGCCTATTCTAAAGGGGCATGCCAGCATCAAACAAAACAGAGGGGGAATGATGGTAGAGAAGTGAAGATAACAAAGGAAGCAGATAATAAAGGATACAGATTTATTATTCAAAATGCTTCTCTTTAAGATGCAGACTAGTAGTTAACTCCACTTCCTTGTACCTTAAATGTGTAATGTAAGGTCCTATATTGCATCATAGCTGCTTTGTTCTCAAAATAATTAATTTTAGCTTACCAGAGGAAACCAGCCTGTGATCAAATCCCAGAACAATGAAGATAGGTCTGAGTAATCCATGTAGATTCCAGTCTGCAAAATAATTGAACGCTATGAGCACATATCCAGAGTGAAAACAATGCTTCTTTCAGTTCAGAATTCTTAAAGCTGCCACCAGAGGCAGACAAAATCTGTTGTCATGGAGGGCTTCTTGTTAGATTAACACCCCCCCCCTCCCCCCATAATTACTATAGGACTATGTAAATTTTAGCTAGTTTCCAGAATATGAACAAAAGAACTAGTATTCCTTATACAGTTAGGGAAATCTAGGGGACCAGCAGTAAAATGCCTGTTGTTCATTCTGTGGATCCTGACAGTGTCTTCCTTCTGGAACTGAGTTGTTTTCATTTTTTTGAAAACAAAATTACTTTTACCATATTATTCTAGTATAAATAACAAATTTATACAGCAAACCCACTGTCACATCTGTCAGCAATATGCAGCAACAGCTATGCAGACTTTGCTGCTCCACTAGATGGCACCTCCAGAACGTATTGCATCTTCATTTAAATTGTAGAGGTTCCTAACAGCAGTATTTAAGTGTTAAATATTCCACATACTCTCAAGATCCACTGCTTTTAATTTGTGCACTCCCACAAGGTCTGCATGAAAAGCAATATAAAAAGGCAATGATGACCTTAAGAACTCTGTTAGTACAAAGAGAGACTCCATAGGAATCAGAAAAATGCAATCTTAGAAACCTGTATGACTAGAAGTGTAGTAATTCTTTAGTAAGGCTACTATTAGAAAGCCCTTACAGTTAAAAATATAGAAGTTATTATCAGTAGTGATATTACCTTTCTTATTGCTGCCTTCCTACTTCAAACCACTGATCTGAAAGCAGGTAATGCTACGCAGAACTTGCTTGAGGATGCTTTGGAGATCTTGAGGATGAGAGAAGCTACTACAGGGACAAAATTGTTTATCCTAATTTCATTTGTATGCAAATCAATTCACATGCTTTCACAAAATACCAATTAAACATCTTGAAATGCAAGGTGAAAAAAGAAAGGGAGCAGTCACATGTTCTGGAAGTGGGCAAAAAAACCCCAAAAAACTAAGACATTAAGATAGCCTTTGCCAAGAAGATATGCACTTGAACTACAGGATTCACAGTCTCTAAAACACCTTCTGTAATGATGATACGAAAAAGAAGTTATACCAGTGTAACATAAAAATGTATGTAGTTTGCTATTATTGTTCCTAAAAGTTGGTCTTTGTGACACACTTATAAAGACTACTTTTAAACAGAGCATAGAACTCTTTTCCCTGACACCATCAGAAGTACCTTTAAAGTTACTAATTTTTACTCAAAAGCTTTTAAGACATACATTTGTGTGTAGTCCCTTAATAATTTTCTCGCATGCTATTCTGGGAAATGACTACATAATTTAGTGTAAGAGCACATCAGCAAGTAAAATCATGTAAAAGCCTGTGCTTTGGATTATAGCTCCAGCTCCACTGGAAAAAAAAACAAAAACCAAAAACCACAAAATGAAACATAATCCCAAGATGATAAAGAACCACAAAATGAAGCATCATCTAAAAAAAAAAAAGGCAACAATACGCATACGTTCTACAAAAAGACCAGCAATATATATTATGATCCAGTTACTTACAAAAGAATTTGTTCCCTGTTCTGGGCACCTTGGTTAAGTCATCAAAAACGCTGGTTTTGTTCAAACACCTATAAATCAATAGGGTACATTAAGGAAGATGTATACTGAAACACAAGACCAAGTGTCATATCTGCCTCATATGCATAAAAAAAATCTGATCCATTTTTATTACTTTATAATTATTTGCAGTGCTTATTGAAATACAGCTTAACTCTATCCCTTGTTCATACAGACCAGTTTGCTTCCACCTGAAGAACATCCCATTGCCGTCCTTTTACGGGATTCTTTCAGTCACTGAGTCAAACTACACTGCACGATGCTCAGCTGTCTATTAAGATCTTACTGTTAGTGACTATTAGTGACAAAAATCTGCTGATGCAATTCTCTCTTTTTTTTTTTTGTCCTCTTCCAAAAGAGCAACTTCTCAAAACCCTTTTAATTTTCACCCACATGTAGTATAACTGATCAAACAAGCAGAGCTGGAAGTGAACGTCCAATTCACTCGAAGTCCACACAGACTCTGGCTGTTTTGTTCTCCTGCTGGAATTTCATTTTGAGGGTGAGGTAAAAGAAAGAGAAGGAAAAGATGAATATCTTTCACAAAAACAGCATTTTGGGGTACGATGAAAGAAGTAGGTGCAGAAAAGTTTGTGTTTTTACACAAGAGAGGAAAAAAATACCTCAGACTACACTTAGGAAGGGCTCAGGCCCAGTACTTACTGGGGGCTTAGGGCTTCTGCTTGCCCTTGGTGGGTTATACAGACTGCAATAATTAGATAAAAACCCTGGGGTATCTCAGTCATTCCTCACTGAGAGGTGGGCTCTCACCTTAAGGAGAGGAGCATGTGCGGACCCATTAAAACGGGGAGACTTCAGCACCTAACCCAGCCCGGATCCCCGCGTCCCTACCTGCGGGGCTGCTCCCGCCTCCGGACAAGCAGCGACGCGTCTGAGGGCGGGCGAGCGGGCGGGCAGCTCCCTCCTTCCCGCCCTTCCCCTCACGGGCCCTCTGCAGCGCCCTCCGCGCCCTCCGCGCCCTTCGCGCCCTTCGCGCCCTGGCTCCTCCCTCCCGCTCCCGC
>NW_010315082.1:6007-6708 GCF_000700745.2 Antrostomus carolinensis | reverse complement strand
GGAAGGGACAGTGGAACCTGAGACTTGCTCTCCTGACCGCCAAGTTAGTTTCCGATAGCCAAACACCGGGAGCGGAAAAAAAAATCCTTCCTGAATCTAGGTTCTACACTTTCGAGCAGGATTTTTTGGTTTTGGGGTTTTTTTCCCTATACAGTGTTTCCCATACGGTGCGGGTGCGTCTTTTCCTCCCGTAGTAGGTGTAATTCATCTGGTGAATCTGTACTAGTTGGCTGGCCTGTGGAACGATTCAGAGGGGAAAGTCCGAGAGCACATGTGCTTCGGGACTTCTCCGAGGATCGAAGAAGAGGATCAGCCTGCAGGGTCAGCAGTCCACATAGTAGTGACCCTCGTGGTCACCAGGGGCTGTGAGATGGCGAAGTGAGAGCTGTGGTTGGCAGTCACCCTTTCAAATAAACGCTGCGTGCTTACCTTTGAATATGAGGCGCTCCCATAGTGGAATTGGATTCTACATGCAAGTGTGTGAAACTGCTTTTAACAGTGGCCTTCGCAAGAGAAGCACAAGCCCCTGAAAAGGTGGTCGGATTTGTCATCATTCACACGGAAATTTCGCACTAAATACAATAAACATTTATTGTGAGGCCCTTTGACCTTCGTCGGGGCAAATTAATGTTACAGCGGTTCGGGGAGTAGCGGAATACAGCGGCGCATCGAGAACCGGAGCTGCGAAAACAACGCTGCTC
>NW_010315082.1:5592-5983 GCF_000700745.2 Antrostomus carolinensis | reverse complement strand
CTGAGGACGCGTTGCCAGCCGGCTGCCCCGGGCCGGCGGCTCGTACCGCGGGCGCCATCCTGCGTCGGCGAGCGAGGAGGGAGCGCCCGGGGCGCGCCGGGCTCCTCGGGGGCCTTCCCGCCTCCGCTCCGGCCCACGCCTGCGCGGACAGTGGCTGCTCTGGGGGGTATGTCTGCTTCGTAAAAACAGGTATTTTTTCTAGTGCTGAGAAGAGTGTTTTTTTGTTAATATTCCGAAGTCCTTGTGTCTGCAGGAAGTTAATAGGTAAGATGGCTACATGGATAAGCCACACTCGCCGAGCCATCGCTGCGGCAGATGTTACCTTGGCCACACCATCTGTCTCCATGGACAGGCATTGTCACAGGTTCTGCTGAACATTTTCTGCAGACTT
>NW_010315082.1:0-5572 GCF_000700745.2 Antrostomus carolinensis | reverse complement strand
CGGAGAACTGAGAGAATCTATGCTTTGAATGGACAGATCGTGAAGAGGGTGTTTTTTCCCCATTCTACATCAGGACCATAAATAACCCTTTGAACAGACACGGCATCTATCACAGCCGGCTGCATCATGCTTGTGGTATCCTCATGGGATCTGGGAGACCTGCCTTCAAATCAGACCCTACCCGAATCGGGGTCGGGAATGCTCAAGTTGCTGTCTGACAGCCAGGCTGGGGACTATTCTGGTGTGGAAGACTGGCCTCTCTGTGGCTGGAGCTGCTCCACTGTGTATAACTGATTAAATACTCATCAAGCTAAAAAGAAAGACAGCTTATCACTGTCTGGTTAGGGCCCTCACATGGGTTCGACTCCCTGCTCTAAATCAAGCAAAGCAAAGCAAAGTTTTATGGCTGTGCAAAAACCAGCTGCTTGCTCAGACCAACAAGTTATTTATTCCCAGTCCCAGACAACTACATTTTCTTGCCTACACTCGTGGCTGGAGCTGAGAAAATGTTTCCAATAGCAATTTTGGCAAAACAGGTATATTACCTGGAAAAGATTTGGCTCCAATTGAAAAATTCCTGACCATCTGTGATTAGAATTTCTGACGGAGTTCCCGATAGTTTGACCTACCTGTTTTGCTTTATTGCATAAAAGAGTTTTTCAGAGTTAACCTCGTTCAGATAAAACTAGTGAGATTATTTGGTGGCTTTTATTTTTGTTTCATCGGCCCAAATAATACCTATGTACATTGTTTATGATCTGCAACTTTTTATAAAAGAAACTTGCATGGGAAGTAGCATACACATTCTTAGCCTAAATTTTTCTTTCTTGCAAGTAGAAGTCTTTGCAGCAGGGATAGCAATTCTACTGTGAATTCTGATAATGTGTATAAACCATTTGGGCACCTCTGTCTCAGAAACTCTGGACAGGATTACAGATTTATTGAGCACAGACCATACTACTCCATGTCTTAAGGAGTTTGTTAGTCTTTGCTGATCATGGAAGTAGTTAGCTACAGCACTCTTGACTTTAGGCCTTTCAATCCTTTAGTACGTAAATCAACAACTAGTAAGACTGGCAAGCACACTTTTTGTTTAGATATTTATATCAAACTTCAGTTTAACATTGCTAGATATATTTGGAGGTATTTGGGGTTGATTCCAGGAATCTTGCTTTTAACTGAAATAAATATGGAAGGGAAAGCTGAAAGTCTTTGGTGAGCAGTGCATTTCTGTAAGATGACATTCTTCTTACCCGTATATTTGGATGGACATGCTTGAAAGCATGGGTTTTTTCCAGGATGTATTTTTGCCTGTTTGATGAAGATATTTAGAAATATCCCAGCAATGTTTGGAGAGAGAATAATAATTTTTAAAAATTAAATATAAAGTGATGTTATAAATTACATAAATACACTAGCTAAAATACTTTGGTTGACCATATAGTTGACAAAAATAATACATGATGACGTTGTATTTATATGTGCTGTGAGTTCTGTGCTTTATCTGTGCTTGTAGGGCGACAAGCTCTTGATGTGCATAAGGGCTTATTTTTTAGCCCCCTGAACTAAAAGATTCGAGGGGTGCTTGAAAGTAGTGGTGCTGTTGAGTTCCTGTATCTTTTACTGACACTTTCCTTGTAAATAGTCTGAATTCAGCTTGCTTACAAGTCTCATCTCCCCTTGCAGGAAGAGATCTAAAAATATCTCTAGAAATGTCCCTAGGCCACACCTAATACCAACCATTCACCATCAGAAGTAGAAGCTATTGTGCCAGGCACATTGTATTTCAGAGAGAGAATGCATATCAAAGTGTATTTTAAGTTGGAAAATGCAGCCCTTTTGATTTGAGCTGTCCTTGATGGCCCTCTAAAACAAAGTTTGCAGGGATGCATTGGACTTCAAGTATGGCTTTAAGGCTACTTCTGCCCAGTAATGTGGATTTTGCCAAGAATGTCTTCATTTAAATACAAAGGGCCTTACCAAAGGCGGGATGATAGACCATCCTTTCTTTTCTGGGATGCTCCCTGCAAGCAGCTGTGTGTGTTATGCTGATGCAGGGCTTATCATCACTTGAGCCTCCTTGTTTCTGCAAGACCCCGTGAACCTGGCCAACCCCATAATTTCAGTATAAGATTTGGAAATAAAACTGGAAAACTTCGTGTAAGCTTGGCATCCTCCAGCATGTCCTGGCCAGTTTCCTCCCTGCTGGAACACAGATGAGGCAGGACAGAGAGAAGATCAGAGAATATGAATGTGGGGAAAGTAACGCTCAGAGCTTGCTCAAAATGCAGGAGGTGTAAACAGTGGGAGGGGTAAGATTAAATATATCTCTAGTAAACCTGAGATGAGGAATCTTAGACTACTCAAGCTGATTAGGGGATCCCTGTAGCAGAATGGATGTTGGCCTTGAATTTTGTATGCAAAGATGGAACTGATCCTGTCTCATTAAGATTAAAGTGGAAAGTATAGAAAAAGCAATACAGTTCCCCTCAAGGACAGGAAAAGTAGTAAGCAGAAAAGAAGAGGTAATTCAGATGAGGGAGTTGTTTCATTTCAAATACAGAGTATTTTTTCCTGCTTTTTCTATTTCCAGCTTTCCAAGAGATAAATACCATAAAGAAGATTAGGTCAGTAGACATAAGAGTTTGTTTAATGGGAGCATTTTCCAGCTATAGGTATTATAGTTTTTCTGTGTATTCTTGTTTTATTATTTTCCTATTTCCAGATAAAGTTGTTTGTAAAATCTGAACAATCTCTAAGATTTATGGAGAACAAAGCTCAGACAAATTTTACAATATGTGGAAAATGTGTATGGAAAATCTCTATGGAAAAATTTGGCAAATGGTGTTCCTCAAAGATTACTGTACAGAGAAACATATAAAAGCTATGCAGAAAACCTTAGCAAATACGTAGGAATTCAGTTATTTTGATTTCAGAATGAAAAATCTGGAAATAACTCACAAGAAGACTTGGCTATTACAGTGCAGAGCACTGCAGCATTTTGAAGTCTGGCACTCAGCTCTAGGAATGACACTCACAGTGCAGAATTAGGCATCTCATTCTCAGGTGCCTGAGTGACTTGTTTAGTTTCTGAATTGAAAGAGAATTACAGTAATCATACTAATGAATATCACAGACAGCTCATTTAGCATCTGCTGAACTATGTGGTGATTCCCCTTTTCTTGCTAAACTTTATATAAAAGCATGAACATATACACTAATGTCAGAGATTGTAAAATTGGATTGTGAAATGAGCGCATATTTATTTTGAATGGAAAGAATTGGACTTTCCATAATCCTGGACTGTATAGCTGGAAAAGATTTATTAAAGACTAGAGCATACGGTGCATACTGCTTTGGACACAGATTACAATTTAGTCTAATTTAGGTGGTTTTCTGGCATTCTCTCTACCACAGTGTCTTCAACTTTTCATAAATAGAACTACATAAGCCAATGGTTTGAAGAACAATTGGAAAAAAAAAAAAAAAAGGCAATGCTCACTTGCTCACTTCCCCCCTTGTAACTTTTGAGTATCCCTCCAAAATGCAAAGACTTATTGTGAATACAGTAAGGTGTTATGTGAATGTTGTTAGTAAATCCATTTCTTTCCTCTTATCTCACAAGTAACTTAATTTTCTTACAGGATTATCACAGCACTAACAGCTCCTTGTTCAGGAAAGATAGTTTTCTGCTTTGAAGGAGTTTATTAAGGCACCTTTAAAAAGTCTGTCATTTCCCTTTTCCATCTTATTTAGGATTGGTTGTTTTTGCGTGAAGTTGGTTTGTGCAGCAGTAAGGGCTCTGATGTTCATACTTGTCCCTAACATGGAACTGCTTAGACACCTTAGACACCAGTGACTGGAGAGTAGAAAGGAGAACTGCCATATATGCTTGCCCTGTTCCTTCCCCGGTTAACCCTAGTTATCCCCCTGTAGCTCTTGGAGGGCTCCCCTCCTCTCTCTTGGAGACAAAATCCAGGACTAGATGAATCTTTCAGAAAGACCCAACAACTGTTTTTATGTTAAGAGCAGTCTTCATCAGTACAAACTGTAAGAGGCTTAACTTAAAAGCATTTCCCACTTCCTACTGATTTCCACTGTGATCCACTGGCATTCACAAGCATCCACCAGAGACCACTACGCTGTTGGATTTCACACTGATGCAGCTCAGGAACATCCATATGTAGCATTTAACTGCTCTGCCGTGAGAGCAGTGATCTCCCATGAGAGAAAAGTAATGAAAAGAAGTCCCTGAAAAGAACAGTTACTGTTCCCCTAGTAATGACCACAGCTGTTTTTGAAATGCACCTCTCAAAGCCATCTGTCACTTTTACAAAGCCTGGGAGCAAGAGCAAATACCGTGATGGTTGAAATTTATATAACTCTTTCACAGGACTTAGTCCTATGAATCTTCTATTATTCCACTAAATATTATTGAAATACATTGTCTTGCATATAATTTTGTTATTCACAACGTAAGGTCACAACAGGTTTTCTAGCACCAAAAATCTCTGTTTTACATTTTGCTGAAAACTCAGCTGTGCATTAAAATCACAAACAACTTTTTGTTTCTAAGGAGTCAAATGATTACATTTCTTAGTTACAAGCCTATATTCTGGGCACACTCTGTGAACTGAAATATGAACTGGATTTAGTGTACTTCTGTTCCTGCTATAGCCATTAAGTGATTATTTGCATCAATAGGCAAATTATACCTCAAAAAGGATGAGACTCAATTTTTCTTAAAAAACTTTCAGGATGCTTAGTATTATGGTTCATCAGACTTGTACAGCATATGCTACCAGTATTGCATTGTAACATGAAATAACCATAAAACCGTCCAGGGATATGAAGATGGTGGTGTGTGGCTATTCACAGATGTTTTCAGGGCAAAGGAGGAGGGAAAAGCAACTTATGTGATGAGCCAAGATCAAAGGAGGCCTCATCCTCCATGTGGTCATTCCTGGAAACCAGTACGGATTCAAGCTAGTTCTAGCAGCAATCTTCTGAGCTCCTGAAGGACTAATTTCTCCTAACTTCAGGTTGTTGGGTTTTTTTTAATTACTCTATGTATTCCCACCATGCCTGAAACTCAATTAGTGGTGATAACTTTTATGTATTATTTTTGTAAACTTTGTAATTAATAGTATATTGAGATTTATCAGCCAAGATGAAAGCAAATGGAGTAACAGCTATAGAAATCTACAGGCTTGCAGAAAATAGCGCTGGACATTTATTTTTAGTTCATTGCATCCACAATAAACTACCATCCATAAATCTATGCAATTTCATCCACAGGTTAGATTATCTGGCAATAAATAGCGTAAACTCCTATATAAATTATTCCATGAACGGTTTTCTTTGTAGATTTAACTATAAACGTAACACAATTCTTCCAGTGCTGCCAGTCTATAAAGTTTGGCTAACAGTAAGTACCTACACCCATCTTGATTTAACAGTGTATTTACAAGGACAATCAGGTACACACATAACTAGTACAAACACAGACTGAGACATCCATCATCTACCTGGACTTGTGCACAAGGCATTTGACACTGTCCTTCATGACATC
>NW_010315081.1:0-1537 GCF_000700745.2 Antrostomus carolinensis | reverse complement strand
CATCACAGCCACCCAGATCCAAACCATCACAGCCGTGTCCTGTTGTCAGATAAACTTGTCCCCCGCAAGGGTTGGCCCAAACAGTGCTCAGAGCCCATGCCCAGGTGTGGTGTTCCTGCTGCCATTAGTAGTGTTCCGAGGGTCACACCTTTGCCCTTTAAGCAGCGCGGCCGCGGCGCGAGGAGGCGAGCGCTCTGCTTTAAGGCCGTGCAACAAAGACATTTACCTAAAGCACTTACTGGCAGAGTGGGAAACACGCTCCGTGTTCGTGCTCCTGAATTCAAGCCAGAACAAGCGATTTAGCACCAAGTCTTAGCACCTCCCATCAAAATAATCACAGCACGGGTCACCGACACAAGCCGCGGGCGTGAGGAAGGAGCTGCCGTGCCGGGGCGTGGTGAAGCTTGTGCTGTGCCAGGCTGCCCGTGGCATCAGCACTGGCTGCTAAATTCAGTTTGGGGACCCCTAAGATGGTTTTATCACCCCATCCCCTCACTGACACCCATCCCAGCTCTCCATCAACCAGCATGGAAACCCATTTCTCCTCCCCGGGCGTTACCTTGCCATACTCGAGGGCGTAGGAGACCGACTCGGTTGGACCAGGAAGTTTCCCCTTCTTCCGTATCAGCACGAAGCCAATTCCCAGTCTCTGAGCCAAGGGGGGGCCTATGAGGAAGCCACGGGAGTCCAGGCCTGGGGGGAACAGAACAGCAGGAAAACTCAGACCAGAGCCACTCGACTCGGGGTGTCTGTGCACGATACCCCAGCTCCATCCTCTTGTATTTGGGGGGGGTCTCCAGAAGCAATTTACTCTTAATAGTAATTTTTATGGGTTGGGAACCCTGAGCAGCCTGATCTAATGGTTGGGAACCCTGTCCACAGCAGGGGGGTTGGAACTGGATGAGCTTTTAAGGTCCTTTCCAACCCAAACCAGTCTGGGATTCTATGAAACACACACCACGCTCCTGCACTGCCCGTGTTCACCAAGACGTGCTGCTGACAGGGTTTGGGGCACCACATCCATCCTCCCATCACCCATTTTGCCTCCTTTCTAGCTCCTCTTCTTAGAGATAAGCTCAGCAAAGCCCCAGTATCAGTTTGGCCACACAGCCAGGGACTTTGCACCATCGAGGGACAGACTTCAGTTATCAGGGGGCCCTTGGACCAGGTTTGGTCTAAACTCCTTGAACTTTGGGCTATCACCCAGCCCAAGCAGTGCCTTCCTCAGCACTTCCATTCTCAGCCTCTTTCAGAGGTTGTGTAGCAACTTTTTATCTCCACAAAGGCTGTTTCTGTTGGCTTGAAAAGGTCCTTCTGAGCAGGAAAACATGCTGGAACAGGGTCTGCCTGCTCGGGGACTGCGTGAGACCTTACAGGCACGTCAAGGTGACTTCATGTCAGACTCTCAGTGCTCCCTGGCTCTTTTTTTTAATGGTGAAAGCAATTAATTACAAAACTGGCACTCAGGTATCATCAGGTGGCATTTCCCACATACAAAACCAGTATTTGAGAAGCTCAACACGAGCCGGCAACGTGC
>NW_010315080.1:48984-54632 GCF_000700745.2 Antrostomus carolinensis | reverse complement strand
GCCACCAGATTTGTCAGGCATGACTTGCCCTAATAGATAGCTGTGTTGATGCAGTCATAATGCATTAAAATAATTAATTCATTTAAATGAAGTGTCACAATTCCAAAGATGTATATAATTTCTTCAGCTATATCGTATAATTTTATTTTAAGGATAGAAAGCAAACACATTTATGTAGCCTTGGGAAACAGTTGCGTGAAGGTGATGTCACAGGGTTCATACAGCAGGTATCTAGGATTCACCTACCAGTAAATGATAGCTTGCTGACAAGTCTCTCTTCATTTGCTTAGATAAAGTCAGGAAAAAATTAAGTGGCAGAATTTTTAAGACATGTTCAGTTTGAAAACAGTCTTAGATGTCGTAGCAATGTAGTTACATGAAAAAAGAGCTTGACCATAAAGCTCAAAAAATGTTGCTATCCTTTTTAACATAGCTGATTTCTTTAGAAGGTCAGATAATGAAATCTAGATTTCTTCAATTGCTGGATAACCTTGAAACCACATTTATGATATGAAGGATGTGTGCTAGCATTAGCTAATCTCTCTGATTACAATTCTACACAAGCTATTGTAGTCTTAAGGTATGAGCATTTTCCTTCTCCAAAAGACAGATTTAGACTTATTAAATTCTATAGAGAATAGGTGAATAACACAATATATGAATTATTTACTTATCTATATTAAAATATTCCAGTACTTAAAATAATGTGAAAATATGTATTGTATACATCTTCACCTCTGCACTTTGAGATACAGAGCTAGATTAAGATTTTACTGTGATTTTATTTTGGGTATGAAACTCCATTCATTTCAGGGTATTCACTCCAGGCTTACCTCCAGAACGAAAACAGATGCAAGTTCAAATCATAATGAAGATACGGATTTATTGATAATATTTATGATTTTAATGGTATGACTTCTTGAAGTGGTGGTGGGGGGTGTTGTTGTTTTTTGTGGGGTTTTTTTTTGGTGAGAACTTCTCTTAGAGGAATAACAAGAACTAGTTGTTGGCTTTCTATGAATAAAAGCATGTTCTGCCATTAATAAATATAAGTTGTCTGCAAGACGTGCAGAAAACCTTTGTCATTACACTAGCATATAGAACATGTTCCAACTGCAGTGAATAGAACAGAAAAAAACCCAAAATTGCTCAGAAAGAACCTCACTTATGGATCAATTAATGGACTTCACTATAGCATCAAGATTCCTAACCTGCAACATCTGATAGTAAAATAAGTGGATTTAACAAAATTATGATACTCTTGGAAAAGGAGTAGGTTTAAAATCAGTATGTTTAGATATGTGACAATAACCCTACTTTTATGCAAATACAAAAATAAAGACTAGTTTGGGCTGCCAAAAAATCTAGACAAATAGGATACTTCACTTCATTCTAATCCTGTGTGACAAGAACCAGTGAAATGAATAAACAAGCTGGTACAATACAGGGAACAGTCTGACATGGTTATTAAACACGCAAGACTGATGCATGTGCTATAAAATAGTTCTAGGAACTGAAGAGATGTGCAAAATAGCTAGAAAAGAACTTTAATTTCACAAATAATGTGGGTTTTTGAGATATAGTATTTCCACTTGTAAACTCACAGGTTTTATCATTTTGCAGGGAATAATGATTTATTCTGTCTGTCTTTTTTTCTGAATAAGGGCACAGCTTTCCTCTCAACAAAATTACCTTTTATAAAATGAAAATTTTGCATCTTTTATGGCTTCACATTGCATTATTCACCTGTTAGTGAACCCTGTCATATCAGAGAAGCGATGGAGGGCACAGACAGGTATTGAAAAACCCCCCTTATCCTAGGAATCATTCTTCTCCTTCTTTAATATTTATAGTCCAGTAGTGCTCAAAGACTTTGTTGTTGTATGTGAGATGCAAACATGGTGATACAAATTGACTCTTTTCAATGTGCTTTCAGTCAAAGAATAATAATTAAAAAAAGCAGGGAGACTTAAAAAAATAATATTTTAAAAAGGATAATAGTTTGCAGAGCTTGTAAGAAGGCTGCTTTTCACTCTCAGTTCTGGCTTCATATTTTAAAGGGGTGTTTGCAGTAAATGGAGGAGATGTCTTCAGCATCCTCAGCAAGGGTAAGAGTATAAGAGATCAGAGAATTAAGACTGATCTGGAAAGAATCGAAACCACATAGCACATAATCTAGATTCCTCATTATGATTATTATTCCAAGATACTGTCAATTTAATAGACAAAAAATCTAGCTGATCAATGTATGGAATGCTTCCCACATGGAAAAAGATTTTTTCAGATTAGACAACAAGTTGATAGGATAATGCCACACCATAAACCCAGAGAAAAAAAAATCCTGAGTGATTACCAAATAATTTACAGCTACTTTTACACAGCTGTCTGAGAGAAAAATGTCTGGGGAGAGGGGGAGGAAGCAAACCAAATATCTGCTGACATATAAATGTGAGGAAAAAAATAAATTAGGTTAACCTTCAAATGACTGCAAGGTAAAATCAGATCTGTACAGCTGCGTTCATTTTGGCAAGTAGCAAAACTGGGAGAGGATATTTTTAAGGTAAACTACTAGATTTTGCAAAGGGAGGACTAGATGGAGTGTGAAAGAGGCTTTTTTCAGCAATGGTCTTGGCCTGGGGTCTACAGAGAACTTTGAAATTGTTTGCAAAAGGTGAATGTGAAAACCAAGCTCTTAAATATTCTATAGCAATCCACATGTGTTAATTTTCACTGGGGTTTCCACTTCTCTGACTGAATTAGTAAGGGGTCTACAAATCAAAAAAGTTGAAAACCACTGGGCTGTGGGCTAACTTCTGTCCTCAGATATGCACCCAGTTCTCATCACAGGCCCTGGGAACGGTTCTCATGGCTGAAGAATTGTCCCTATTCACCCAACAGTCATTAAGAAAGAAAAGTCGTCCCTGGTTGAATACTGAGCAGGCATAGGTATATGTCAGATAATGGACAACCCCAGCATACACAGAGGCTGTAATTCACCTGTGGGGTCCTAGCAAATGCATGTGCTTTAACTGCACAACAGTTTGAATTCAGTCTTGTGTTTGCACCGCAGCCATCTGGTGCTATTTAAAATATATACTTTTCAACTCTGACCTTTTAATCTTTTTGGTTTGAAAACATACACCAGTTCAAAGGTTACCTCTCTTAACCTTGAGCAATTCCCTTTCAGAAAAAGCACTGAAGGGTTATTATTATCATCACTTTTAGTGGTGTTAATGAAGGGATAATTCTCTATTGTGGTTCGTACATACATTTTGAAATAAACTAAAACACAATTGTTACACATTTAAAACCACATTTTCCATAAGTGCCGTGACTTTAGGTGCCTCCATTCTTGGAAATTAAAAATGAACAGCTTTCTCAGGGGCCTAATTATCAGATGGGCTGAGCGCTTATAACCTCTCCACTGCCCCCAAAATACCAGAATCAGAGATGCTTGGGAGTAGAACTAATGATTTAAAACTTTGGCCATACATGGCCATGCAGATGCACACAAATCACTCTGTGACATGACATTCTGTTCTGTCTATGATAACAGAAAAAACATACAGTCACCTCAGATGTGCTTTCTACCCCCAGGACTGAGACACACAACATTTCAGTCCTTTTCCTTCCCACAGCCAGCAGTGAGAGTTTCCTTATCTTTCCTGTAAGGAAAGGTGCTACAAGGAACCCAAGCACCTTTATCTGGCTAGTATCAAGACAGCCTGTAGGTAACCATGGTGCAGTGATATCCACTTTTTTCAGTGCCCAAGAAGTAGCCTTGACAACCAGTTTCATCTCTTCTTTTTAGCTGATTACCTGTATTGAATGTCACCTGGATAGTTTAATGCTGCATGAAGCTTTTTATCAGGCAGACTGAAGCATTCACACTAGGAACTCCTCTCTCTGGACCTGTTCTGGATGGAATTAAAATTTCTATTTAAAAAAATGCAAATTTATATTATTACTTGAAGGGAAACTATTTCCTGAACCAATCTACGAAAAAACTCAATGGAGAAGTGACTAACTCTGAAGGTACTATTTGAAAGAGTTCAGACCTATCCCTCCTATGTTATCCCCAGATTTAGGCTTGAATTTTCACAAATGCAATAGCTGTTACTGATTATTTTAACAGGGCTCCAGATCCCTTGGGACTGAGAGTAAAGTATGAGAAGCATACCTCTCATTTGTCTCCAGTTTTGAGCCTAAGTTTTCAGTTTTTCTATCAAGTTAGATTTATTCTTGTTTCTACCCAACTTGATTCACAAACACACAGTAATTTCAACATCAACTTAAAAATGATATTTAATAACCTAGGGCAGGGCCTGTAGTTTTACCATGGCACAGCAGATTTTAAGTATCACACTGAGAATATTAGAGGAACCGATTTTCTCCCTTACATTTAAAAAAAAATATTGGAACTCCTAAAAAGGATTTACACATATTGCTTCAGGCTGCTAGCCACTCACCTACAGGTGGGAGGTGTTTGTTTAATAGTTGAAATACTTTTCGACTTGACTTTCTGTTTTTCTTGTTTCCCAGGTGATTGGTTCTGGTGTTTTTAGAACTGTCTACTGCATCCTGAACATTTTCCATGCATCAGTGACTAGGAACATTTTAAGCTGGCGTCAAAGATAGAGTCTGTGGGGAAGTCTGCACGCAAATAATACTTCTTCATTGTTCTTGCTCAGCAGTGATCGTGCCTTTTGCGAGCTGCTTCACCCATCACAGCAGAAGAGTAAACTAAAAATAATCAATCAGATCATTTTTTTGGTAAGTAATCCATATTCTCATTTTTAGAGCCAATGTACCACTGGATGACAGAAAGAGAAAGTGCTCAACTCCATTAGCACCAGTTATCCAGTAGAGCCCGACTTGGCAGGCGTGTGATAACAGCCATGTAAGGAAGCATAGGAGAGGCCACACAGGAAGATTATATAAATGAGAACCACAGTTGTAGACTCACAGTGAAACACAATTAAATGAGCTAGAGAATACTGGATGTCCTTTGGCATAAGGAAAGAATCTAATTTCTTTAAGCCTTTATTCAGGAAAAATGCCTTGACATCAGCATATATAGACCACAATCTACAAAAGCGGCATAAAAAACCCCTCCAGATCTTGAAGTGGAGACACTTGTGAAACAAGGATCACCTTTGAAAGTGCAGTGACTGATAGCTCCCATTGGAGTCAAACCTTAAACATCTTATTTTTTCATATCTAGCTGTGAAGTAGGAGGGGAAGGTGAACAGTAGGGTGTTGTACACAGTGTTTGAGCTTACAGATTTGGTCAGGGTCATTAAAATTGTGAAGGGTGTCTTCACAGGCCAGAAGGGAAACAAGCAGAATGTGATAATCTGTCTCTGAAGAGGTACTGGAAGCTGCATTTTCCAGGACTTTGTGAGTGACATAGATCTATATTCATCCCATCGAAGTGCAGCTGGAGGCATCACAACAACTGTGGGAAGTACCCCGGCTACTCACAGATGATCTACTGTGTGGTATCAGCCAGCAGCATTAGGCATGGGCCCGGGCCACAGAGCTGTGCAAGGCAAAGAACAAAATGGTAATTTTTGTCAGTGACTTTTTGCCTCTTCATTTGGTCTGGGTAAGAAATGGTAGGAAAGGAAAGGGAAGTAATAGGGAAA
>NW_010315080.1:37252-48772 GCF_000700745.2 Antrostomus carolinensis | reverse complement strand
GGAAAGAGTTAATTGCTACATTCAGAAGATTTTGGTAGGAGCAATCATAGCTGCTACCTCTTGGACAATAAATGGGTAAATTCCATTTACTGGCTGTGTAGAAAATCTGAGGAGCCAAAACCAAGAAATTCACATGGCAACCAGTTTTTGAATAGGAAAAGAGTGTAAGTCCCCACAAAAAACTCATTGTGGATGTTTTTATGGAGAAAAAGAGAACAACTTTCGGGCTTTAAAGCAAAGGCCAGGGAATTTCAGCAATGTTACACCTGGATCCTGGAGGGATACCTAAGCTGAAGCCAGCAGAAGTGGAGAAAATGTTCTCTGTCCTAGTAAATGTGTGTACAATTCTAGCTTCAGGTTCATAATTTTTGAAAATAGCTTCTTCTCTGACGAAAAGAAGATTTGGTGTTGAGTGTTCTGTATGTCCTCTATTTTTTTTCTGAAAGAGTCTCTACTGCCTCTGTTTGTACTCTCTGGAAACAAAATACTTCTGCTTGTCCTCACATTTGAATTCTGAGCTGGAATTGCTGTTTACCAAGCTACCACTTGCCTGGGTAAAGAGTTTCTTTGCTAGCTCTTTACTCCTGGGACACACAGAGCTCTGAGGAAAAAATATAATTTGCAACACATAATTTATTTGGCGCCTTTTGCTTTTTTTTCCATGAGTGCAGCAGCAGCATGGTTTCTTGAATGCACTCATTATTCAAATATATTCTCTGAATAAACAGCCGAACACTCTGTACTGTCAGATTTTGCCATGACATGTTGACTGGTGATGCATCTCTCCGAAGGCTTGGCTGATCACTCTGAGTTTGAGAACATTTATATGGAGAAAAATATCCTGCTGCGGTTCGGTTTGTAATTTGCCTCTGAGCCCCCCTCCCTCCTGTTCTGAAAGGCTGATCTGTGTGATTATAAAGGCTAACCTTAGATGCAGGTGGTGGGAGAGGGGCATCAAAGAAGAGCCTACTATTCTGCAGTTCTGTAGTGTCTGATAGGACAAGCAGTCTCATATCAAGAGTGTTTTTCTTTATTTCATTATTCAGAAGGAATTTCTGGAGAGAGCTGAAGTGGAGGGAGGAAAAGCAACTGAGTTTTGTCTATCCCGGAGCCTGACTGACTTGCTGGGGGTGGTGGTAATGTTTTCTATATAGACAAGACTTCTTTGTCTGTCTGCATCTCGAGTTAAGCCACTGTGGCACCAGTCCAGGGTAGGGAGAATCTGCCGAGGATTTCTTTGAGCAGTGCAGGCAGAGCTGGGAGGGCTGGGGCATGTGGGAGGAGTTGGCAGGGTGAAAGGGAATGAGGTATCTCCATCTGCACAAGGCACAGGAAGCAGTTGGTGGGAGGAATCAAGTTGAGGTTGGTTCTTTGTTATAAAAAAGATGGAAAAATGCATACGTTTCCTTATTTAACACCTGCACCATGCAAGCACGGGACACTGTGCACGAGATTGTTATGGTGGAAACACACTGGCAGCCTCAGTGTCTATCATATCTCTGCTCAGTCACTTTGACTTAAACCTTGGACAAGGCAAAAATGTCAAATACATGTGGGACATTCCACAGTTGGAAGATGTCACCTCTCTGAGCACATGAAGCAAAATCTACAGTAAGGCAGATGCTTGAACACAAGGTGTTTTAAGCTGGCAGTTCTTTAACTTCACTGTTCTGAAGGCAAATACACATTCTGCACCACAAATTGCATTTGGAAAAAATTGCAGATAGCTTATTTGTGCACAGAAACTATAGTATTTTTTTCATTTTATGAGCTTTATAATAGTGCATCACTTCCCTTGTCAGCTAATGCAGTTATAATCAAAGGCAGGTCTTAACTCTGGTGAAAGTGAAAGACACTAACAGAACTCAAATTGAACTTGGCACATCAATTGTTATCACTTCAAATAATTGAATGATGGCTATCAGTGTTCACACTGGGTCTGGATCTGAAAAGCACCAAGTAGTCACAATTTAGAGGAGCTTCCCACAGGGTAATTGCAACTTTTCTCATCTCTTACAACTAGGTCCCATCACAACAGGAAGCCTTGGAAAGAAGGGAAGGGTTGGTTATACCAGTGTCTGTTTCTATTCTTCAAGTGAAACTCCTGCATAATATAAACAGCTCTGTATATCAACTGCAAGGATTGCAGAGGGTGCAGATTAAAATAAAATCCCCAAACTCCAAAACTCCTCCTGAGGCATCTTGATTGCAGATGTTATTAAATGATTCTCTGGTGCTGGAAATACTCATCCTGGCTACAAGTTGATCATAGAATACATTCCATTCTCATGGTTTTCTGTCTCAAAGAATGGAAGAAATGCCTCAGAATGTAACAAGGGAGAAAAATACTTCTGTATGTGAAGATAGCTCTCCCTATCTTTTGGTCTGGGAGTCAGGTTCCTGCCCGAGGGGGCCTGTATGAGGGACGGTGAAAGTAATTATGCTGTCAGCTTAAATATGATTTTCTACTGCATGTCTGTTTCTCATGATGTCAGTTGATTAACCTGTCAGTCATCTTCTCATGGCATGTGGCCACATGATGTCATGTGCTGAGATACATGGTTTATTGTGCTAGTCTAACATAAAATTGAAAAAGGCTCCAATTTAAGCCCTATTTCTTCATCTATGTTTTGTATTTTTCTTTTGCTTCAATCGTACATGTTCCTTCTTTTCTTGACTCCTTCCCACCTTACTCAAGTTCTTGCTTCTCTTCCCTGACTCAATTTTTCCTTTCATTTGCTATCCTGGCTCATCTCACTTCTCTTTCTCTCCCACACCACAGTTCTACTCCACCCTTCTTGCATCCCTCCAACCCATCTCCTCATTGTTTCCACATCAGGGCAGACCACAGAGACTATTTTGCCTTTGCCTTCTTTGCTACATGGTTCTCCTCCCAGTTCTCCTATGCTCGATGTGAGCCATTCCAAAGAAAGAAAAAAAAAAAAAAAAAAAAAAGAAATTGAGCACTGCCCATCTTCACCTTAACTGCCCTGGTTATCTCAGAAAAACTAGGGGCAATCTAGACAGTGCTATAGGTTACATGTAAACCCTCACTGTACTGGTGAGATTTACTTTTTTCTCAGTGGTGACAGGTTTTCATCTTAAAATATTTCACTTGAATATCCCCAAATTGGAATGAAGTCTGCTTTATTTGTTACCTCATTCTTCTTCCTGATTTGGTATTAGAGCATTGAGTCTCAAACACACATCATGACCATTTTATTTGTGGAAGAACATCTTATCTAGAGCCTAGCTGGATGGCAGGAGGATTAAAGATGAAGGCTTAGCATAAGAAAGGTTGAAAATCACTAGGACAGCCATCAGATTCCTCTAACTGAAGCCAAAATATGTATCATCATATGTATTTTGTTAGCTTGGGATACAGGCAGTGTAAAAATAACAAATTATTTCACTCACATCTGCTTTGAGGTCCATGCCAAGCATAGGGTGGCCATGTGAGAGACTGGGTCATAATGTGTTCCTATGTCAGAAATTCAAAAAGCAGGTGCAGTACATATTTACATTACATATTACATTAGCAAGCTAGGGATAGGATTGTGGGAATGCATTTCTCATACAGACTAAATCTGATTTTCAAATTTCACATGGGCAATGTGCTTTCCTATCCAGGTGGAGGACAGATCTGTGTGAATTCTGCTCTCAGTGACCAGGAGTGGAGACATGAAAAGAACTATTCAATGTCTCTGGTTGCAGAGATAAGGAAAAGAGTCATTGGCAGTAACTCCATAGTAATAGCAGCAGTAAGTACTGGGCATGATTTGAATCTCTTGATAGTGATACTGGGATGCCAGAATATTTATCAAGCCATTAGGAGAGGCTGTGTCTAGCTGATAAGATGACTACAACTGATGAAGTCCACCTGAAGACTCTGATGATGCTGGGACAGATTTGCAGCCAACAATGCTGGATAGCAGGGAGCACAGCCCTTAGGAGTGGCATGTACCATTCGTCAGCAAAATTTTACAATCTTTTGCCTGGGGCAGGCTTGTGGAATCTTTAATAAACAGAGTAAAGAAACATCCTGATGTATACATTCCTCACAGCTAGGGAGCCATAAATAAATAGCCTGCCCTGCCAAGAAACAGTTTCAGTGAGTTGGTGGCAGAGCAGGGGCAGCTGGGAGAGGTCAGGAGAAATTCAGTTCCAAAAGTGATTAATCCAGGGCCTCAATTTAAACTGTCCCTATATCAAACTGCCAAACATGTGAGGGTTCTGTCTTTGAAAGATGAAGTTGCCCGTTTTATATCACTTAATGTCTCTTAGTGTCATCAAATCAAGAGAATGTTCCGTCATTTTGGCTGGAACTAGATTGGGAGCAGATTTTTTGCTGTAATCATCTGTAGCAACATGAATGAGGAAGGATTTATCTCTGCTTTGCTGATGTTTAATCAGCACATGTGCTGTATCATGGATAAGATCAGGTGCTAGCACTTGAATTTAAGTTGAGAAGTGTTTTTATTTGAGTGGCTTTTGTTAGTCAAGACTTTAATAACTGTAGAAAGTTTTTATTACCTACTTTGCCTCGGTTGCTTATCATCTGCCCAGGTAAAATAATGAAGTTAATGCTGGCATTTGTTTTTCCTTTTTGTTTTACTGTGGAACCTCCTCTCTGATGATCAGAGCCCTCTGGAACATGGAAACTGGTGTGGCCATCAGGTTGTGCAAGTTCAAAATACATTCTCTGTATTTCTGTGTCTCTGTGTGTAGAGGTATAGACAGATTGCTCAACATACACAGACAAGTTTTTTTCTTAAAGAAATTTTAAAAATCATAACCATAAAGGATTTACAAATGAAAAGGCTTTGTGCTGTTTACTTCCAACAAACAGAAAACAGTAGAAAGAGAGGAGGAATGGAAAACCAACTTATTTTACTGTTCATAATGAATTAAGTGTATAAATCCTTAACAATGAATAAACAGTATTGACAGAGAAAAGTAAATACATCTTAAATTTTTTCTGGCTTTTAAAACAAAGAATATCAATACCAAAATTGTGTTTTCAAATGTGTTTTGAATTTGACAGTGTCTCTTTGACATTTATAAAGTACAATTATGAGTATGTAATTAAAGTTCTTTGCTTATTTTTCAATATTGCATTTTCAGCCCTCCAAATTTCCTTTGAGCTAGAGAGTGACTGAACAAAGGAGGAAGGCTTGCCAGCAAGTGGCCCATTCCCATGCATGCCATGCTGTGCACCAGCAATGTGCTCGCCTTTGAACCCAACACTGAGCCAGCCCATGTGCATGCACTGAGAAGCATCTCTTCTCAATGTACTTGGAGTTTTGCTTCAATTACCATGAAAGGGCTAAGTAAGGAATAGAATGTTTCTCTAAATTTTTTTGCCTTTCCCTCTGTTTGTCTAAATATGAAATATCAGACATTTCATGGCAGAGAGAGACATTTTCTTGGGAGCTCACATATCTGGTGTAACTGCAGATAAAATACTGAACAGCATGTATAACCCTGGAACATTAGCACTGAATCCACAGGTAATGAATTTTGCTGTAAGCTGTTTCTCAATTGTTGTTTTCACTCCTTGCTCTCAGAGTGTGCTTTTCAGTAGTAAGTATCCTGTTCAGGATTACAGCACCAACGCTCCAGCCGGGGAGGTTTGGAGTGGGCTTAGCTGTGTTGGTAACACAAGCCCTTGAGCCAACAAACTCTTTGTCACAAGCACACAAAAAGGCATCGCACTAAAACTGTCTAGACTCTTTCACTGTTTCCATAAGAAAATCCTCTTCTGGCCAGGACTATAGGTAGAGATACATGTTTATCTCAAATTCCCAATAAAATGCAAATTGCTATCATAAAGGTGAACACTGCATTAAATAGCTGTTGGTCAAAGTACATAGACAGGCTGGAGGTCAGGGACAGGAATTTGGATGTCCCCCTTACTGTCTGCTTGGCTCCAAATTGATGTTCTCTCTTGTATCCCCTGACTGCCTGCCAGATTGTCCTTTCACTGGGGACGGGATATGTTGGTTTGAATCCTTTCTGACAAAAGAGTAAAGTGGACCTGAGTCTTCTCCATCGCCAAGAGAGGGTGGTGGCAGTAGAGCTGTGTGCAGGAGCTGCTGGTCAAGCACTGTTTTGAAAGAGGGCTGCTGTCCCCATGCTCTCTGGACTCCGATTTTGAAGACATACACTAACTGTGCCCTGAGCACACGTGCAGGTTTGATTCCTCACAACTCTTGATGGCAGACTTAGCTGTCACACAGGTGTGACATTGCATGGTACTAGCAGGTGAAGGTGGTTCATGGCATGTCCACACACAGCATGAACAACTGGAATTTTGCTGGTATGTAAGCCTTTACATTAGATATGGCAGTCTTTTTGTGAATTAAATCTCCTAGGTGAGTTGCTAGATTCCTATGGAAAATCATCATCAGATGTTGGGATTGAACACAAGTCTCTAGAGGCCCAGTTTATTTAGCCAGGAGCCTCTGGATACCCTTTTCTGAAGGCGCCAGAGGTTGGATACCTAAAATGGATGCATTCAAAATTATTTAGATCTTCAGACATTAAAAGATAAAGTACCTACTTCAAACAGAAGGCTAATCCATGACTGGATGCTGAATGACTGCTGCAGGAAAAGGTAGACAAGATTGCTAAGGGCAGTTGCTTGAGGAAAAATAGCAGAAGGTCCCCATGAGGGAGTTGTAGGAGCTCCAGGAGAGTGTGGAGTTATGGCAAAAGAGCAGCCAAGCGTGGCACAGCCTGATCAACAGCAGATAAAAGCCACGTGTGGACAGAGATATGAGATCTCCGCATCACGTGAATGTCACTTCGGTCCTATCTCAGGAGGAAAGTGGAGCATGGGTCCTATATCCATTCTCTGTTGTATGCAGTTGGTTTACCCTCAGCAAATATTGTTCTAACAGAGCCAGCTGTCAGATTTGCATCTGTTGAACAGATACAAAACACTGATCTCAGTGGGAGGCAGGTACCTACTCTGCATAAGCACTTTTGCAAATCCCAAAAGGCATTTCTCCATCTTCAGGCACTTCAGTATCTTTGAAAATCTTGCCCTTTGTGCCTAGCTTTACCTCTCTACAAAACAGAGAGAAATCTGCCTCCCTAGGAAGTGAAGCAGAGTTAAATTTATTCATATTTGCTTTAAGCTTTGGAACCATAGAGAAGATGTATGGCACAAAGGTGTATGTCTTGTTCGTCATATTATACAATGAAACACCTGTGTGTTCAGTTATTGTCCTGGCTGTTATTTGCCTCATTTTGAAAGATATATCCATGAATCAGAGGAAGGCAAGGTGCCACGTTAATGAATGATAGCTATAGAAAGATCACAGTATATAGGCTACACTGTTTTGTGATGGCCCAGCAGTTCTTTTATGAAGGACACAAGCAATAGAATCTGCTTCAGGTATCCTCCTGTGCTTGAATGTCTTGCAGAAAAGAGGTAGAAAAATACTACAGGTGCTTATTATGGTCATTGTGCAAGATGCTTTTGAGATAAAGACAGAAAGATGGCTATATGTCCAGATATTCAATTTTGGTGCCTAAAAGAGCTTTCAATTTTCCAAAAAGAGTCCTATGCTCCATGTGCTGAGGTCCTTCTGCAGTGAACAATATTGCAGCTTCAGTGGGTTTCCTGCTTGCAGAGGTCTTCTGGTCCTTGCATCAGTGTTTGCTCTTCTACATCGTGCCCTGACTGTGAATTTCCTGGTGTTTCAGAATCTGTCCCTGCCCTCTTTTGATAACCTGAACAAAAGCATAGGTTGCATTTGTGCTCTGTAAAGCCCTTTTGCCCTAATTTCTCCATGGACTGCCTGGTATGGAAGTTACCACCTGACTTACTTGCCCTACCCTCAGATACATGAGTTCACCCAGGCTGCCCAGTTGCTGCTGACCTCACTCTGGGGTTTTTAGACCCTTTTCTTTTGCTGGGGCAGCAACTATCCTGCTACTGGAGCTATCCTGGACTCTCTGGGACGCTCCACCCTCAACCTGATTGTGGCTTTGATCCCTGGCTCATCCCAGCTTCCCAGGTAATGGTCTATCATCTATATCCGGGAAGAGTATCCCATTCACAGTGGAAATTCAGAGAATAAAGTCTGCTGCTGCTTTCTGCTGCCTCTTGTTTGCTTGTCTGCACAGGCAATACCATTCTGTACGAGTGTAGTGGGTTTTCTTTATCATCTACTTTGCCCATTTAGGGTTTGAGGTTATTTTGGTTTATTTAGCCACGGAGCTTCTTGACATTTCCCAGTGGCAGATGCTGTAGAAAGCCATACCGGTGCTTTACCCTTTTCTTAAGCAGCAGGACAACATGTCTTAGCTTTCAATAGATGAGAGTTTCGATAGCCAAGAGGCAACTGGGAGACAATTAAATGACATGATGTGAAGCCAGGGTTCTTTGTTTTAGTGCTTGGCCAGCCCAGGCATTCTGGTGCTCTGCTTGTAACTTTTCCATTTACTGCTATGAAGACAGAAATATGATCAAAGAAAATAAAAAAGGAGGATCTGCAGAAAAGTTTTTTAAGCATTACTGAAACATTCTACATTAGCAGCGCCAAAGGCTGTGAACTCTCTTAGTGTGTTAAAGCCTTTTAATAATTTGAGATCACATTATAATCCCCTTGTCCAGAATCCTTATAATTTATACATGGTTTAATGCTTGGAATAAAGTTAGAGTCTCAGTCTCTCTCTTTTTTTTTTTTTTCTTTTTTTTTTAACTCTTATGACACATTCAAGGATAATAATTTTAAATGCTGAAATGTGTTAAAAGCATTAATTGCAGTAGTTTAAGTTTTTTATTTGAGTTAAAGTCACTCAAAACTTTAATATGACAGATAAGATATAGAGCAATAATTCTAGCTGTGACTCAAAACGTGAGACAAATCCTGACTTTGATCTGAGTAATAACGCTTCTCTCCCTGACTGACTATGTTGATTTCATGCCGTATTGAGACTCAACACTGGGAGCACCCAAAGAGCTGCTGGCTCCCAGCACAGCGGAGGCAGCTGGCAACTGATGGGTGCTGGAGCTCATCCCGGTCTCAGCCCTGCATCCTGGCCATGTGGGTGGGAGAGGAGAGGACATCCCACGTCACCACTGGCACCCTGGAGCAGATAGGAATTGCCTGCCCCAGTGCTCTTAATCTGTTTCAAAGCAGTCATGGAAATTAGCTTAGATCGCTTCTGGCATAAAAAAAAATGTGTTTCATCTCAGTATACATAGATGTGTAAAACTGGAGCATTTTATGCATTTAGTAGGGTGGTTAAACAAGCAAAGCCACAGGCGTGGGACAGCAGAAACCTCTGGGGAGAGACAGGGTAGCTGGAACAAACGTGTGAGGGAAAAGTGTGGGGTGACAGTGGGTCAGATCTCCCTCCCAAGGAAGAGGGTATGTTTCCACGGCTCTGGTTCAGCTCCCAGTCACAGTGGGGAACAGTAGGATTTGGCTTGGCACGTACTTCCACAGCGATTTGGAGTATAAATTGTGCATGCTAGCAGGAAAACATCAGATGAGCCTAGGGTTGGGAACTTAATCACATTCTATGTTGCTGAAATCGTATGCTAGTTCACCTTAGGCCTGTTAATCACCTTAGGGGATACAGTGAAGCTATTCAGGGTTGGATTTCTAAAAGCATGAAGGGCAAGCTGCCACATTAGTCCCACTTGAAGACACCTAGGGAATATGTATGTCCAGCACAATTTAGATGCCCTACAGCATCCTGCCTTATTGCAGAAGGCCATGTTCCCAGGTAACTGTCAACCCACATGGGTGTTCTGAGAACCAGAAATCATCTGAAAAAGCCCTAGTCACTTATGTCTACACATCTGACTATCTCTCCTAATGCCACATTGTGCTTGCAGCTATTCCAGCTCGTAACAGAAAGAGGGAAAATCTGCTCAGTTCTACAAGCTCATTTCAGTAGGTCACTTCCACTGATTTTACAAAACCACAGTGAGCTGGTGGTCTTGCAGTTTGCACAGGTTTTCCTAATTTTTCAACGTTTTCATTGGGAAGAATTCAGATTTCAAAATTTTGTGCCTAAAATTAATCTAGCATTATTGGGTTTTGGAGTTAACCTCCATTTGAAAGAACCTAACTTCTTCACATCATAGGCCACCATCCCCACTGTGCCAAATATTTTGAAGGAATGTTGGTCTTGGCAGTGTGTTTGGAAAGTTACAGGAATCTAGTTAAGCAGCATCATGGAGGAATTTTTTTGGAGTTCTGTGACTTTCACAAAAGATTTGCTACCAGAAGTTCTCTTTTCACCCTGAACTCCTCTGGTGATGGACATGATCAACCTGGTTTCAAAATCTGAAAGTCTTAGGGGTCTGATCAAAAACCTACCAGTGTAGGTACAATGACTTTCTTGAAAAGCAGCCTCACTGTGCAACGCCCCTGTGCCCCATTACACTAGTAGTATCCACTCCTGAAGCTTTTCCTTGTTGTTTGTGTCTGCTGCATACTTGACAATATGAAGACCTCCCCAGGGTTTCCCAGTATGAGCAACCCAAGCTCTGTCTGGCTGTGGCTCCATCAACCCAGTTTCTCTGCTGTACCCCTGCAACTCAGTCCTCTCTGACTCTGAGTCCAAAAAACCTCCCTTTTTCACCACTTTGTTGCTTTTCTGCATTTTATAGCCTCCCACCCCAAGGAGAGCATTTGCCTTTCCAGGAAACTTCTACCAAATAATTCTGTTGCTTCTTCAGTCTTCCCATCTCCTCTCTGTCTTAAGTAAACCAGGTGCCACTTACAGCACCCATTCAGCTGTCTCACATTAGCAAAAATTGCAATAGGGTGCTCTTATTAGATTTAAACTTTAAATGACTTGCACACTTTTTAACAAGTGGATTTTAATGTTACAATATACTGTAAGTCTGAGCCATGGGTCATCTTCTCTATCCCTTGGGTAAAAGCTGCTTAGGGTGACTGGCAAGCCTATGACCCATATATACAAATCTTGCAAGGAATTCATTGCCAGATGGTATCATCAGAGGCAAAATCACATAAAATATGCTAAAAGGACATAAAATATGCTAGGGCCTATGCTGTGAGGGCCTCGGATTCTGAATGTCCAGCTTGATTTTCTTCAGAAGGCTTTGATTTTCCAAAAAGTAGTGGACATCTAATTTCTGAAAGTCAAAATCATTAGCCACTTGGGGAAATAAAGACCTAAAACCTGGAGCTACATAAGTGTATATTCATTATGTGTATACATCCAGAATACATATTAATTTTGAATGAAGGCATATAAATCCTCAAGTTTCAGTCCATTAAGTCAAATTGCTAGAGGTCATTAATAAATTTCATCAGTGAACAAGTTTAAATTTCAGTGACTGCTTATGGAAAAACTGTATTTTTGCTTTACTTTAATTGCCACAGGTTACAGTTTCAGAGGAAAGAATAACTGGCTAAGCACTCAGCAAAAAAATGATACCATTGGCACAAGATATATTGTGCAATTTTCTGTGTCATGGATTCTGTTCCACATTGCTCCATCTTACCTAGATCTCACAACAAA
>NW_010315080.1:12149-37218 GCF_000700745.2 Antrostomus carolinensis | reverse complement strand
CCTGCTGAGATCAATGCCTCCTGGTTGGTTGTAGATATTTAATTGTCCCCAGACGTGCAATGTACAGACTGGAGCCTTACTGTACATACAACACTGAGGATAAAGGGTCTGTGACCAAACCTTTCTCTGAGCAAAAGTCACTTAACACATTTCTGCACTACAAAATATCCCACAGTGAGATCTCACTGGAACCAGATGTTCATAGCAGAAAGCATATGGCAAGAGGATGTAGATCCATTTTTCTTAAATCCTCTTGAAAAGTCATTGTATCATAGCCCAAATTCTGCTGAAAATCATGCTTATAATCCCAAAAGTCCTCTCCCAGTAAAAAAAAAAATAAAAAAAAATCTCTGTTTTCATTGCTTGTGAATCATTTCCACATCCATTGATTTCCAATAGCTTGCAAAGAAAGCAACTGAGAAGAGAATTTGACCCACAGCGTAAAAGGTGTGCATGAAGCTTGAATGAATGGAACATGTGTGAAGAATTACTGAATGAGTGTTTGTCCTGGAGAAACAGAGACAATGGCCAAATAAAAGTCAGTCTTTGTATGTTCCATAAATATTTAAACTCAACCTGAAGAGATAGAAATTTCCAAACAACATGTATGTTGTTTATCATATCATGTCATCTCATATTATACACTGCCTGTTGGTACAAGACAGCTGCTTAATCTGTTTATGTAGTTGGGCTTAATCAGGTGAGTTTGTTCTTATTGCATGGATTAGGGTGTCTGACAACAGACCTCTTTTTAAATTGAAAGTCTCTGCCAATACAGACAAGAGCAGGACCTTAAAAAACACTGTAATCCAATGCCCCAAGGCTAACGAAGGCTGAACCAGTACTTCAGTCATTCATTTAACCCCCTCAAGCCCACAGATACTCCATTTGCCAGAGGGGTTTATTGCTCTGCCCTGCTGGTACAAACTACACCTAGCAAAATCCTAGTTGCATGGTCAGATATATGTCCTTCATGCCAGTAAGGCAGAAGTCCAGTGCCAAGCAGAGCATTTTGAAGCATGTGGCAGGCAGGTATCCAGTGCCCTAGACAGGGAGCAGTGCCTGCTTCCTCTCCCACTTGCTCTCTCACCTCGCGGATTAGTACAAGAAGTGTGAGGCTGAGGGGGTCACTTCCTTGGTGGCCCAATCTCTAGCTGCCACTGCAGGTCTGGCACTGCTGCTAGTGCTACTCTGAAGCATGGCAGAGGGAGCACAAGAGCTTAGAAGTGTCTGAGGAAGTATATGAAGAGTCACACTTCAGATCTGTCTATACTAGATGGTCATAATTTGACATCCTTAGGCACAAGCCAATCTTCTCTACATAGAAATGTTACTATTCCTTGACCATATTTAGCTGTGACAATAATAGGAAGATTGCCAGTCATAGACAGTAATCTCACCCATTCTTTGTTCACTTTGCTCTTCACGTGGGGTCTTTCAGGCAATTGCATTTTTTTAAAATGCTTTCAACAGCATTTGCAACATGTAAGAAATGGTAACCTGGACAGGTCTTCCTTGGCTTGGCATTTAATAAAGTCTAAATATATGAATCATGCTGCAAACCAAATATGATATGGCAGCCTGTGCTCAGAAAAAAAAAATACTGATTTGCTTTGTAGGCTTTAAATAAATAAATTGCATTTTTAGTTCCTATATGTCTCTTTTATTTAAAGAAACATATGTTGTCTTTCTGAATTTCCATGTTCACAAATAACTATTATGTGCCATTTATAGACACACTAACAGGAAACTTCATAATACGTGAAGAACCAGTCCAGTAAGACAGAAAAAAAAATGTGTTAAAATCACGATAGCAACTAGGAATGCTCTTTACAGTTTTTGAACTGAGAAATATGTGTCTGATAGGTATTACATGGATTTACATATGATTTTTAACAAATTAGTAAAGCATCAGTTTCAAATACTCAAAGCAGTCACATTTTGTTTGCAAGACAGAACCATTTTTTATTCCATGTTTTTAGAAAGCCATAAACCATTGAAAGAGATTATATAATATCGATATATAATCCTTTATGCAACTGGACTTTCTCTGTGATGATCTGAAAGCATTTCTCTTTCATTGATGACTGAATTCTCACTACACCCTTTTCAAAGATTTATTTTTCTGTTTTGGAGATGAGTGACTGAAACACAGGGTATACCTACACTGGGAACTTTACTGGTGTAGGAGTTCCTGTAAACTTTGGGAATGAAGTACACTTAGTCTGTTGGATTGCTTTGTACTGGTATAACAAAATCGTTTCACACTTCAGATGAAACAAGCTGTACTGGCAAAAACACAATTTTCCTAATGTTACTGCAAACCTAAATTCTTCTGGACAGGTCTTTATCTAAATGAAAATCCTGCCAGAGCAGATTTTTAGGATTTTTTGCCTTTGTCTGGACTTTATGGGTGGATACCTCGCAGCCCTCGGGCACAGCTGAGGGTGGCAGCGGCTCTGGCCACGCAGAGCCAGACATTCAGGAGACACCGGCACGAGCAGCAGGTCCCAGGTCAGGCTGTGCAGGACGTTCTGTGTGAAGTGCTGCTGCTGTGGACCTGTGCACAAGTGCCAGCACTTCGGGGTTGTCTAAGCTCTCAGTGCCAATCAGCAGCAAAGCCAGCAGCAGAAGTTTATCCTGTTTAAAGCCAGGCCATGCAAAGAACAGCAGTTCCCATTGAGTTCCCTCGGCAATAATAATGTAGTTTCTTTTCATTAGGGCAGCTGTGTCGCTGTTCGGCATTTCTGGGATAGCAGCATGTTTCTGTGTACCATGTACACATGCTGGGTTTGAAGCTTTCAGGGCAGAAAAGACTCATGGTCTCTATATATGTATGTATCAACTTTAGCACAAATCATATATATATGTATCAAATTTAGGACATGTTCACATAGTTGCTGATTCTTCCCATAGTGTCAGATACATATCATTCATGAACAAGTCAGTGATTTCCATACAGCCTGCTTAGTAGCATCTGTCTTGAAAGGTACCTCTAGAAATTCCAAGCAAATACAGAAAAATCCTCATACTTTCTAGACAGAAAGAAAGATTTCAGAAAATCCAGACATATGGCAGCATTAGTCTTCAGCAATATGAAATATAATAAAAGAACACTGAAGCAGCTTTTCTAGGCTACATCTTATTTTCCCTTTTTTTTTCCATTACATTGGTACTGATGGAAATGCATCTATTGGTTTTTAACCTTAGATTCTGTAGCTCTTCTTTTAGCAATCAGGCATATTAACTAGAGTCAGAAAATTCTTTCATCCTACAAGTTTGTAATTCTATGAGGTTAAAGGGAGTCAAGAGAAAGTGGACCCTTAAATGGAAAACAATTACTTCCAATATGAAAAACTGAGCCTATTCTTTACCTAGTGTTAGTGAAAGACCAGAAATAAATCACATAAAAACTAGTATGACACCTACAGACTTCAAGATGGGCAGCCAAGTGTTTTGCAACCTGTTTAACTGAGCTCATACAGGATTAAATCACTGTAGCCCTGGAAAAAAAACACTATGAAGAATGGGTTTATCATGTTTTCACATTTGTCAGTTTGATTTAGAAGTATGTAAAATCAATGAGACCTTTCAGGGCAAACTGCATGTGAACCATTATCTGTTTTGTTTTATGTCTTTTCTCCCAGCTACAAATGCATACTGAGTCAGGACTCTCTGTCCTTCTGAAATGTGGTCTTGGGTGCTTTACACAACAGGTCAAGGGAATGCTCCTGTCAAAAGGATTTAACTAGCCAGATGAGCACATATCTTTGGTTGGGATTCACTAGCCCCATAATCCTCTGTCTGAGGGCTGTGTTGCTCAAGAAAAAAAATCCTGTCTTGCCAAAAAGGGGGAAGGAATGAGCACCTAAAACAAGCATTGGCACATTCCTCTGGACACTTAAACAAACTTTCCAAAATGCAAGTTCAAAATACATTATTCTCAAAGTGGATTCACAATTACAATACACTCCTTATTGACTTGGAATAACTTCTGTAAGAAGGAAGAAGTAATTTTTGTGGTTATGGCCCAAAAGTAGTATTGCTGAGGTGTTTTCTGGGGCAGCCTCTTTGCATGGACAGCCAAAGGTCTCAGAAAAATGGTTTAAAATGCAGATGCATAAAGTTACTTGCCCATATTTTGGGGAGCAAGTTTGAAAACAGGACCTTTAATCTCTTTGTACTGCATTTTGCTTAGCTACACAGAGGTCTGTTGGGAAATTTAACTAATGCCTTTTTGTTCCTTCAAGGATACTACAGAAACGCAGGATTTTATCACCTCTAATTCTCTTTATCCCTGAAAAATAATCAGCACACAAGTTCAAGCAATAATGGCTGAATACATCTTTTGCCAGATATATACTCTGCCTTTAAGGTCAGCCCTGTATAAAATATGGTGTGCAGCATGCAAGCCTCCATAGGGAATATTCATGTTCATCATGTCCCCATCTAACAAGGGGGAACAATAACAGATATCTTCCTCTCTTCTCCTCTCCATCAGGAGCTGCTTGGAGAGCAGTCGTGCTGGAACTCTGAGGCAGAAGGATGTATTTTGTTTCCTCTGTACCCTTTGTCTCCCCCGTATTCACACCCAGAGATCATACCCTTACTCTTCTCATCTCTGAGGTCAGTAAAAAAAATCAGCTCCATGTGAGTCAAATGTACAATTTTTATTTTGGCAGTATCCATGGCGTGCACCCTACACATGAGTGGGAAAGAGGGCCTGAAAAGCTTGGAGAACTAATTATCTAAGACTTGACTTTCTCTCAAAGATGTGGGAGTTTCTGTTGCTTAATTTGTTTTGGTAACAAGATAACTAACATACAATAATTACATTATTGCATGTAACTTCTCTGCTTGCAGTCATCTTCTCTGAATTACCTCTCAGTAAAATAATGGTCCTTCCCTGGGACCTTTCCCAGATGGTAAGCTCTGGAGTAAGAACCAGAGAAAAGAATCTGGATGCTGAGTGACAGAACATATTTATCCCCTTAACAAGGCTGAGTTACAGAGACGCAAGTCCTTCCTGCAAATAGCACTGTCTGCAGTGGCCTTAAGAGCCTTTCCTAAACAATTTTTGAAGGCAAAGGATAGATCCAGCTTCAGAATATTAGTGTCTTGCCTCCACCATGTTTTTATATTTGACAACTAACATTAGCTTTACATTCCAGGGGTAAAGCATCCTCCATTTTTATCAGCAAAGACATAGTATAACTAAGACCAGGGACCCTGTCCCACGTTTGCCTTTCTTTTCTTCCAGGCTTTGCTCCTCCAGCAGATTCTGAAAAGCGACATTTTATGTGATATGGGAAGCTGACTAAGTAAGGTATTGAAAGAGAGCGATGCAGCTGAGAGAAATGCTACAAGTATATACCACCAGGATAATTTATTTCTCATTCTTTTGGCTCAAAGGAGTTACTGTTTTGCAGTCCAGCCTAGAGAGATTGAACTCCCCTTAGTATCCTGCAAAAAGCCTTCTAATGTCACTGGATATTTATTACTCTGCTATTTAGCTGGTGGTACACCCTCTTTATCTTCATATTCTTGAATTGATTTACATTCTGGAGATGTTAAAATAAACATGACTTTGTGATTTTTGGACCAAGAAAGCAGAGGCCAAGGGCCATTGTGGAAAATGGTATGTCATTAGAAACTGTATTTTTGTCATATGATCCCTAGTTACTCAGCAGTCACATAAGGTGAGAAAAAAAAATATTTTAGGCATAACCCAGCATTCCTTCTGTACTCACCTCACTCATTGACCTCAGGGAGAGATCTGGGCATTCAGGGAAGTCAGAACTCATCTCTCAGGATCAGATGAGGATGGGGAAGGAAGTATCTTGTACCAGGTTGGTACCAAATGGAGTGGGCAGAGACATTGCTATCAAATAGTTACCTCTTCTCTGACTGAAGTAGCCAGAGAAATGAACGGAGAAGAGCAGGGATGGTCACCTCAATTTGGCTAGCTCAAAAAGGAAAGTAAAGTACAGCAAGAGAAAGGGTCAGTCTACCTTCCAGTGCCACTGCGCTCCAACACTACACTCCACGTATATTGGAGCCAAAGCAGTGTCAGAGCAGTTTTCAGGATAGGATGGTCCAGGGATTGTGTAAGCAGTATGGATTGAGCCATCTTGTTTTGTTCTGTAATAAAGCACAAAGACACAAGGATGTTGTGGTGAGGAGGAAAAGTGATAGCATTTATGTGATGCATAGGTGATTCCAAGTCAAAAGAATTGTGTCCCTTTTGTTAGACATAGGCAACTGAGAATAAGGTATCTGAAGGACATTGTCAGCATTTACTAACAGTGGTACCAGCAGGGGAAGTTGCAAATAAAAAACTGGATGTTTAACAAAGGTATTTTGTTAAACCTTGTAAGATTCTTAAGGCTGTATTTCTATAGATATCAGATGAGGACCTGAAGGTGGTTATGAAATGTGGGAAGGCAATTCCTGTGGTTATGGATGTAGGCTGCACACTCCCAGCTGAACGCAGGAATCATTCATGGCCAGACAGTGAGGATTGCCTGCTCCGACGTGTCTCCAAGTCCCTGCTGGGATTGCCAGAAGTGCCTTCCTGCTGGTAACCCAGAGGATCAAAGATACAGAAACATGTGAAATGAAGCGATGCAACACTTAATCCCTGGGTGCCCTACAGCTTAATGGGATCCTCAGCCATGTTTTGGGTGCCCAGTTGTTACAATTAACAAGAAAAACTGGGTGACTGGAGAATGTATTCTCAGAAACCAGTTGAGCCAGGAGCTACTTAAATTAACTGTGTGAAGTGGAAAAACAAAAATGTATTGATATACACATGCACATATACAAACATGTTTAAAGAGGCTAAAGAGGCAAATAGGTGCCCAGGTTCCTCAGATGACTTGGGCCCCAGGTATCTCTAAAAATCCCATTAGATGCTTTAAATGCATCCAGAATGATGCCAGCATGTGACCACATGCCTCTGTTTTATTTTCACATATAGGCACCTGAGTTAGTTACCTTGTCTTCTTTTATAGTTAGTACAGGAAAATAGGTGCTTTTAGATGCAATTCATTTCAGTCAAAAGTCATTGTCTAGTAAAGAGCAGACACCATAAAAATGTGTATTTCATAACCAGTAGTTATGATGGGAACTCAGGGCCATGAGCTCAAGTGCACACAGACAAGCGGGATGAGATGAATCCTACACTTGAAGACTTGCTTACCATTTCTTGCTGTGGTTTCCTGTGTGTAAACTAAGAGTAATTACATCCTTTTCCCCCCCTCTTTGTGCAACTTGTCAGCTGAAGTTTAATCTTGGGGAGCAGGGGTTATAAGGCATGTAGACATTCTGGTAGAAGACACAGATTCGACAGAGACTCTAGATACCACTGCGGTATCTAGATGGTAACTAACAATGGTTGATTGCACAGTTCACAAAAGAAAGACCACACCGTCTTTATATTACTCCAAGAGGGGCCTTCCTACTCTGCATCAACAGGAACATATCATACAGAGAATTTTGTTAGTGCTTCTCTGGCTCACAGTGGTTTTAACAGCCCTCTAATACACCAGGTTATTTGAAGAACAAATATTCCCCATGTGTGTGAAATAGAAAAAGGAGAGAGAGTATGCAGAAACTCCTACAGGCATACAAGTCAAAACACACTGTTATACATTTTGTCCCCACAGGATAATGGTGAGACATCCACAGCATGTGGCCTACTTTTCTCACAGATGCAAGATTAAAGTCTTGAGAACTGAAAAATGCATTACATGTTTGCTCCCTATTCCCTTATCATGCTCACATGAAGATCCTGATGTAACAGGTACAGACTGTGTTTCCTCCAGCAGCCTACAGGACCATGACCTAGTGTGGGAGTGCTCTCACCTGTTTTTTAAATGAAGTCTAAATGACACAATTTTGGAAATAATCCAATGGCTATTAGAACGCACGAAGGGGGAAAAAACCATCCCCATCCCGAAAACTTTCTGCAGTATGTTTGGGACTGGGTCTCAAAATAGTAATATTTTTTTGCAGTAGAAGAAGTTCAGATAGATGTCCTGGTTCAATTCCCACACAAAAAATTGCATTTTACTGATTTGCAGTAACCCCTTATTTCTGTAGAATAATGCATCCCATACCAGTATGGGTCTGGAATATGACTGGATGCATTTTTTCCTGTCCATATTTTAAATTAAATCTGACTTCATGTTGCCTGCACCACTGACTTCAGTGAACTTCTAAGTGAGACTGACTTTGACTGCAAAAATGTTTGGGGAATACAATTTCTCCATATAATTTAAGTAGTCTAAGGCAACGTATTTTTATGACTCCTGTTATCGTGATAGCTGGATGCTAAATGTTGATTTGCTTAGATTTTGATCTCATGTGAGGCTTTGCACACTCTTGCCTTATATTTGAAAACATAATAAAGTAAAAAAATCCCTCAGAGCAGTGGTTTCCCAGACACTGTTGCTAGGTGATCCTCCAAAGCTGAATGAATTCTTAAACTCCTTGGGCTCCAGGCACCCAACTAATATCCAGTAACCACAGGTTCAAGTGAAAAGGGAACATCACTGCTTTTCTGGCCACTTCCTGGTTTTGCATCCTTACACAGACTGAGATGGGCAACAACTGCCCTGATTTAAGCTTTTTCTCACTTGGAAACTAGGCAAGGCATTTACGAATACTATGAAGATTAGATGAATTAGCTGAGTAGAAAATCAATATACTTAGCGCACGTCGATCTGCATCTCCTCACTAATTCTTCTGGCAGCTATGTATGTAACAATGTTTATGTTAAAAAGAAAACGCATGCATTTATAGGCATAAATGTTCACTCAAAGGTACTCATGAACTCTAGAAAAGCTGAAAGCCTATGTTGCTAGAAATACAACAATTTGTTTTTTTAAAAAAGCAGTTGTATAAAAGTATAGACTCTCCTAAACCTCAGTCAATTTAAACAGAATTTAGCTCAGAACTGCTTAATTATGTCCTTCAATACATAATATTATCCCACGACATCTTTCAGGTAAAACTTAAAGTTTTCTCATTTTTTACTTCACTAAATACATCTGTCCTTCACAAGGCTTGAGTCAGCACAGATTGACTGCAGCAAATGGTCTGGTAACATGTATGTTACACCTTGCAAACAGAATTGGAAATATGCATGCAAGAATACTCTGTATGAATGTGATATAGTGGAATAAAGAGCAGATACAGCCAGTAAACCTACATTTTTGTGGTTTTATCTTGACTTCCTCACTGCTAGGAGGCTACCAAGATACTGTAAACCATTGCTTCATTAACATTGCCAAAATTCTTCCAGAAAAGAGGGAAAGTTCTAGCTTTCCATAATGTTATCAAGCTTCCTTATCTCCTGATAAACTGAAAATCTTCCTCCTTTCTCCCTTCATACTCCCTACCTTAATCAGAATATTCTCTCACATATAAAATACAGCTCCTTATGTTTCTCTAAGCCAAGATCCACACCTCTGCCATAATGAGTATGTCAAGTCATGGCAGATGGAGATGGCAGCCTCCTGACCCACAGAAGAAGCATACTGAGACCTCCTGGCTTTGTGAGAAAAACTCCAAACTTCATTTCTGTCAGACCAGCGAATTCCCAGCAGTGTCGCAGAGAGATGGTTACCTCACCACAAAGCAATCTATGATTGTATAATTAAAGGCTATCATAATGTACACACACCAAAGAGACCAGATCAATCTTGCACCATCAGTTTTAGTATTTGCACTGAATTACTGACATTTCAGTGTTTATAACAGTCCTTTAGCTTTGATTTCACATACGATTTCATAAGCTCTGTAAAAACAAAATTTCAAAAAAATAAGGCCAAACAATCCCATTATCTGAGATCTTCACTACACTTATATAAATTATTAGGAGTGCTACTAATGGTGAGAAAATATTTAAAAGATACTTGTCAAAATATTTTGTGGAGATGTTTCTTTTTTGCTGCTTTCACACAGGACCTATGCATGTGGTTGTCGGAAGCTCACCCTCCAGCTATGTTGGGAAACTGTTGGGAAATTGCTTTCATTAGCCTGTTGCCCGTCCTACTCCTGAGAGGTCATTAAGTGAGCTAATACCACGTTGTGACCCTAAACAGAAAGGCAGTCTCCCAAAGGGCCAGTTTTCTGTCATCCTGGTAAAGCATGGCAGAATGAGACTATCCTAAATAAAAGCTTGATAGAATTGCTTTTTGTAGGGGCAAGAATAATTTTCCCCCACCCTCATTCTTGAAAATGAGTCAGGAAGAGTGACAAGGATTTTTGGAAACTCTTGGGCCTGAGGCTAATACATGGCAAGGCAAATTTCAGCCCAACCAGCTTAAATCTGTCATTTGAAAACAAGGTCCATGTAACAGTAGGTGTCCTGTGAATGTATTGATAGAAAAGGCTCATCAGCATCAAGCACCAGTCAATGACAATGTCAACAAAAATAAATATGGATCATTTTCCTGGTGACCAGGGAATCAACATTGCTGATGTGAAAGCTTTCTGCTGGTAAGGCAGACCGTCTCAGGCAGTCCCTTTGGAGAAAGATGGACCAGGCAGGCATCGACCAGGCAGGCATCATTGCCACCACCTCCTAACACACTGAAACTACCAGGAGGGTCTCAGGCCAACAAAAACAAATCCATAAACATGTCTGAGTTGTCAAGTGAGACCCTTGGTGCTCCTGTATGTTTTGACAAGAAAAACTACTGTGGCAAGCAGTGCTGTGAAAGTGGTCCTTTCCAACAGGAAAAAAGGTTACAACTTTAGGGCTTTCTCTAAATGCCTTCAGAGAAGAGAGAGAGGAAGGGGTATAGAGTGGGGTTTAGGTACATTTCATGTAGCACACAGGTTTTGGTCCTCAGCTTTGAAGCACTTAGGACACTCAGTGACAGATCTGGAAAGCAACCATTAGTCCTCAGTGGGCCATTTATCAGCACTGTAGATTACCAAGGCCTGAAAGTAGAGACACTGAGGTGGTCCTACTGACTCAGCAGTGCCACTCAGGAGCACAGCTAAACTTATTTTGGGGCTATGTTGAGTCATAATCCCACTCAGTAGACCTCACCCAAATCAAAATAGTGCCATGCTGAGCCAGCCCCGTGTTTCCATTAACAGAACCCTCAGAAATTTGGAAGCAGTGATGCTCAGACACCTCTCTAGGGCTCTGGGAGGGCTTGTTTGCTCAGTGTCATGAACTGGCATAGAGCCATTGGAAGTCCAATGCTGTTACTGATGGCAGGTCCTCTTTCCCCAAAGGTGCAGATTTGGGAGCACACTTTAGCCATGGTTCGGTTAGCTTGGGTCCACCTGGGCTTGTAAGCTCCAAGTCAGCACTGAACTCAGTGCTTAGGTGCTTGCCTCTCTTCCTAACAAACCTGGTATGTTCTGTTATGTCAGAGTTTCTGCAAAATCTGATTGCAAGCTCCACAGCAGGTTCCAGACAAAGCACAGCAGCTTTTGAAGCCCAAGAAGGACTGTGAGTAACCAGAAACCTTCCTAAGCAGTGTGGCATTTATTTTGTAAGTAGCTTGAGAAATATCCTATGTCCTACCAGGCACCCAGGACAAGATCCAACTCCTCTGATTTTAGTTATCTGCAATTTAGGTGTCTAGTCTAAGCAAATTATCTAGTGTCTCTGGATGGAGCCTATATGGAGATACACATCTTTAGAGTGTTATTCATCCCACCTACTGTAAACACACTACGTATCACACTATGAAATTGTGTGATACGTAGTGTGAAAGAGTCTATCTTTCTCCTTTGCTTATCAAGGAGTTCTGATGAAAATTTATGCGTCACCTACCCAGTAGATAGCTGAAGTTAATGAATCCGGTTGAAGTATTTTAAGGCACCTTATTCCTATTTCTTGTACTGAGATCTCTTGGGTGTTTATATGCTTACTATCAGATTTCTTCATAATGCTTATCCAGCACTAAATAATGTTTTTCTTCTTTTCTTTGGGTGTAAGTCTTAGTGTTTCAGTGCCCAGAGGCAGTTTATTATTAATTTCTGACCAAATAGTGACAGCTAGCCCGATTTATTGTCTGAGTTGGGCTGTTAGATCATGACATTTTAGAGATGGACATTATTTTTTTCCTAAATAGAGAGGCTGAAAGAAAAACACAGTTCAGAAGTAGACTGCAGATATGCCTGAAGGCCAGGACACACACACTGGAGATTTAAGTCCAGTGTGCCAAAATAGGGAACTTTTGAGAAGTTACCTGAATTTGGATTTCAGACAGTGGATGCAGGGAATTGGTTTAGGCTTACGTCTCTTCTTCAGAATGACTATAAATAATATTGCAGTTAATTAACCTATTTAGAATGCCTATCAATGCTTATAAGTGATGATGAACAGAATTAATATTCAGAAAGAAAACAGAGAGCAGTGCCAGATTCTTCTAATTATTATAATTGCAGTAAGGCTGAAAATGCAAGCTCAAACTAAACACCATCCTCTCACAGTGTTTGCATTACAAGTCACATTGAGCAGAACCAAGACCTCAAAGGGGAAGAAAATATTTTCCAGCCTCCCACAGGACCAGCTTGGTATTTTGACAAAATGTTGAACACAAACACTGTTACCTCCAAGATAATCTGTTATCTGGAATAGATCTTTTAATGGCTGGTTTCGTGTACTTTCTATCTGGTAGTCAAGTTAGTCAGCCATAAATAATACTGAAAAGAGGCCAGAACAGTAGCTTAGATTACTAGTGGGAAGGTTCACTGACAGCTCTGACTTTAACATAATTCTCTTGAAATCAGTTACTTATCACAGATGCTATTCAAGTAATTAAGTGTTATGGGATAAATTCTCAGATAACTATCTTAAATTAATGAAGGCAGGCCAGTGTGGGCCACCTCAAGACTTAATCTCATACTTCCTTTCTCAAATCAACATGCATTTGAATTAAAAAAATAAAAATACTTCTTTGTTTTGTATATTAGACATCAGGGAAGTGAATTGCTGTCTCATGACTCCATGGTGAAGTGCAGGTAAGGGTAACATGGCAAGGGCTCCTGGCTGTCCTGCCTGTCATCCCACTATCTCTCTGGAAGGGCACAAGCCTCTTCTGTGGTTCTGTGTTATATGTACTAGCCCATGCAACTATTAGGTAATCTTATGCACCTAAATTTAAGCATCAGATGATTTTTTAAATAAGCAATGTTGTTAAGATCATACTGGGAAGATAATGATAAGCAGCAAAATCTCATTATCTGATCCACACAGATGTATCAAAATCTTTGACCTTGCCATGCATCTTTATATGATGGTTTATTTTATGTTTATTTTTCTCTGATATCTAATCCCAGTAGGTTTAGAACAAGGAGCTGCCTTATATTCTTGATACAGACTTTAGTCACAGGAGCTGGAAACTTAAAACTTTAATTAGTAGAAGTAAAGACAAAGACACGATGGAGAGACAGATTTTTTTATATGTCTTCAACTGAAACCATATATATGTGTATGTATACAAAATATACTTACAAAATCACCAAGAATTAAATTACTGCTTTGCTATCTAATGAAAAAAAATATGCCCTCTTTCCACCATGCAAAGAGGGGAGCAACTAAAGTGAAACTTACTGGGAGTCTAAGGCCAGGATGGTCGTCAGAAAAAAACCTCATCTAAGCCCCCACACAATACAGGAATTCTGCCATAAAGGCTGATTCTGTTTGAATCCTTTTTAGACAGACATCCTGCCTTGTTTGAAAGCCTTCAAATGAAGGAGAATCCACAGCAAGCTGTTTCAATAGTTAATTGCACGCACTATTAAAAAAATGGTGTTTTATTTCCAGTCTTATTCCTTCCTTTTTTCTTTAAAGGAAGAGATTAAAGAAGAGGACGATTCATCTGCAGATCTCATCAGGTTTGTTCTACATTGTTCACTTGTATTCCCTCCTATAACTGCTCCTGTTTGCTCACCAGCTCAGAAACCAACTGCAGCCTCAGATGAGCCCCCCACACAGAGACAATACTCTTATCTTTCCACTTCAAGCTGTATTAAATGAATGATAATGCCTTTCCACAGGTTGAAGGCGCAAGCAGAACCACCTCACTGGGAAGAAAGAGACTTGAAACAGAGCTGTCAGTGTATCCTGTACTATTCAGGTTCCTCCAACGTGCCCATCACCATGTGTATGAGCACCTTTCAGAGCAAAACCAGCAGGAACACACAAAAGTTCCCTTTGCATCTCCTTGGCCATGAGGTGTGCATGCAGTAAGGGCTGAGGGGTTAGGAGCTGCCTCCTGGGACATGGGGACAAAGAAGAAAACATTGAGTGGAGATTTGAAAGAGACAGAATTTGCCAAGAAGCTGAGTTGCTTCAAGCATAAATTCCTGTGTCTTGGTGTAGCTGCTGAAGACAACTTGTTTCTCACATCTACAAGGGTGTTCCCAAGGAACTGCTGGGCTGTATGTAGGCAGTGCAGGTACTTAGTCATCAGGCTAGCGAAGGAGCAGAGGTTTAAGGAGAAGGTGCTTCCTTTGGACCCTTTACTGCCAGGTGTGGTTGTCAGACCAACTGATGCCACAAAGTCATCCAAGGGCAGAAGTTATTCAGAGCTCCAAGCAGAGTAGGAGATCTAGTTTTGTTTTGGAACTGGTTGCTACTCCCCAGTTTCCCAGGTAGGCTCAAATGATGGAAAAAAAAATCTTGTGGCTGTCCCTGTAAGGAAACTACTCTTCCTTAGCTTCCTAGGAGATCAAAAAGGCTCCTTGGACATCAACAGACAAACCTTGCCAAGGGAAGACACCAGAAAGGAATCACACTTCTAAACTAAAGGGAAAACTGAGATCTTGACTGACTCGATTTGCCTGCAGATTGGCATAAACTTAATTGCCTAAATCAGAGATCTCTCATGCTCTTGTCTAGCTACTTAAATGTCTGTGTTTGATTTTTGCCCTTCCAGTAAATTCCTTCACTGATAGTTACAATGAAACTTGCTCACTCACTTTTTAGTGCACAGCGAGAGTAATGCAGTTGTAGTGGTTGTAAAGCAGAAAGATAGCATTTTATACACACTTTAGATGTAAATAACTACAAAGCGTACAGAACAAGACTAAATCAACTTTGCAGCAATGCCCCAGTCTATAAGGAGGCAGTTAACAGTATGTTTCTCTGTAATTAAGTCAAATTGAGAGGTTCCCATGTTTTTTTTTTTAATCATTACAACAATCTGGTTTACAGCACAGATCCACAAAGAGTTGCCCTGGCACAGAAGAGGGAGTAGCAGCACAGAGGTGAGAGGAAGTAGCCAGAGGGTGAGAAGGCAAGAAATTGTTATACTGGCTTTGTCATCTGTATCCTGAAACTTTTAGAAACTTTAGGACTTCTGGAAAAATATGTATAATCTCCATTCCCAGTATCTGTAAAATCAAGACTGCATGTCTGTTTAATGGGCTGTGTTCCAGTTCAGTCACAAGTTATTGAACGGGAATTACTGGAAGAGGTTATGAATCTGTGACAGGAGATCAGACTGCCTTTGTGGTTCCCGTTACTCAAATCTGTGAACTCTTGTTAGGGCTTCTCAAGTCTGAATTCAGCTAGCCACAATTTTTCAGTAAGAACAGGAGGAAGGACAATGCTTTTGATACTTATACAAATTTCATTGTTTATCTAACTGTCAGTATTGTATCTCTGTATTCAATGGGGGTCAGAAGCCTACTGCAGAATAGCTATGCAACACCAGTTGTTTGACCAAAGGCCTGTTCAGTCAGGCATTTCACCGCTCATCTGTCATTGAGGCTGCCAGTAATAACAATTAGCTCGACTTAATTGTGTATTTTGACAGCTGTTTAATATTACCCAGATCTTTCCTTTACTCATAATGTAAGATACCTTTCTGCTGAATGTGGTTTTAATTAAGGCTCTGTTCACAACTTTTCACAAGCTGTTGAAAAATTCATGTTCTCTAAGAAAAGTGATGATGCAGTAAATGCTACTGGGGCAGAGACTAACTTTTTATTAGATGAGCATTGAGCCCTTATGAATTCATGACTCTAGACTAACTGATATGGGTGCCAAAGGAAAGATGGAATAGATTTAACAACAGTAGTAACACAAAAGGTGTAAAATATTCACGTGTTAATACCAGCAAGATTATATGTTGGGAGGGAGTGTGCCTTTGAAGCGGTGGCAAGCTGTAATCTATTGCAAAGCGATTTACCAGTTGGCTAGATTTCCATGTGGTTGAGAAGTACCAAGCTGATGAAGAGTGCTGTGACTGAGCAGTACTGCAGCATTGCTTCCACTTAAAGCTCGTAGCATGTGTTGCACAAGGAAAAATTAAAAAGTCACATTTTTCAGGAATGTCACAGGAAACAAATGAAGCCTGGAATATCCACTTCAGCATGAGAAAATCTCTCACATATCTCTGTGTGTGCCAAATGAATAATTCTTTACAAGATAGTAGTTAACTGAATTATTACCCCTCATCTTCATGAGGGGAATTTGAATTCCAAACTTTCTTAACAGGCCAGTACTGTTACACTGACAATCTTCCCCAGATGCCCCAAATAATTCCTTGGTAACTGCAAAAAAAGTTGAGGAAATTGTTATATATGTGGAATTACATTATGAGCATGAATCACTTTCATCTGGAGCAGATGTCATTTGTCCTTAGCTTGGCTTCTACTCAGACATGGAAGGCATGACATTTATATATCATTATAAATGGACTGGGATTTGAGACTGTGCAAAATTTTGTGTTACAGACGTTCAGAAGCACAATCATCACCCTCTCCTTTTTATTGTCTAGAAGCAAACGTTTTATAAAATTCTCTCCTCATATTCTGCCAATAAACATTTTAGTGATCTTAGCAACAATTTTTAGATGTGCAGTAAATACACTTGGCAAGCTAATGGATGCCCTTAGCCACTTTAAACAGCCACTTTCCACTTATTTTATGTATTTTTCACATGTGGAGAACAGCAAAGCAGGGTGGAGCAGCATATGCAGGTCCTACAGTATTCATGCCATTGGTATCTAGGAAGGTGGAAAGTCCATACCTGAGAACTTTTGTCAGGGCTCTGGTACAGTCATTTTTCTTGGGATTTTTGGGGGCAGTTTTTTGGTAGGCAGTTTCCCAATTTAATGGCTCTTTAGGAAATGAATGATCTTTGAGAATTTACCCCGTTGTGAACATTGTTGAAATATGTAACATCTTGAAGAGCTGTTTTGACAAGGTGTGGATCTGCAGAAACCCAAGCAGTCACATAGATAGAACAATCCTGTGGCTGTGTTTCTATAGGAACCTGGGCTATATAACAACAACTGCAACGGAGCAACTGATTCAGAAATATGCCAAGAGCAGAGAAGCCACAGATGATGGTACCTTCTGCTTATCCCCCTTGTGATAAAATCCTTCCCATGGGAGGACACTGCCAAAACATCTGTCCCTTCTCCTGAACAGGTCTCCAGCATCTCCCAGTTCCTGAGTTTTACAACCTGAATGACTTGCAAATAGCTTTTATTAACACAGCATTAAATAATGCCTAAAGAAGCAGGCTGCTCTGTGAGTGGTGGATCTTGCAGCAACTCTGCCTTCACAAGGGTCAGTGTCCCACGTTGAGATTCTCTGGCGTTTCATAAAGGAGAAGACACTAACTGATGCTTTTCCCTTAATAAGAGCAATAATGTTATCTTTCTAACCAAGTGGCTAGCTATTTTCATACAGCTCATGGGAAATTTATAGATCAAAATCAAACCCCAGAAGTCAAAAAGTTAAAATGTATACCTACATATACACTTTTACAAACAATAATGCCATACGAATCTCATTTTCACAGGAAGTCAGGCAGAAAACTAACACAAATTATGCCATTTCATGCCAGCCATGCCAGTATGTCAATTCAACCAAATAAACCCTAACAGTTTGCTAGCACAGTGGAACAATTTGCTCCCAGTAAGAAGTGAAGGCTCTACACATACCCCAGTTTCTGAACCACTTTCCGCAAATAGTCCCAGAGCAATCTCTCCTCATAATGGTCTTTCTTGATTCAAAAACAATAAAGAGCACAGGTTCACAATAGAAGAGATTGTTCCTGCTCTGAATCTTCAGATAATTCAACGGGATTTTTATAGGATGGTTTTTACACAGGTGAAGGTGAACCAGTTACTGTGTTAATGATCCTTGCTGAGTTTAATGATGAAAAGAACTGACTGCCAAGCTGACGCAAAAGACTGGGGCATCTGAGTCTTCCTCAGCTACTTCCAAAGCAGCAGCTTGAGTCCCTTCTTTGGGAATTTAACCATGCTGGGGAGTTGTCTTTGCTGTGTTTTAAGATCTCTTTGACTATAGCTGTGAATGTTGGATCAGTGGGGTACTTCAGCTCCTGCTTATACAGAAATGAGCTCAAAATGCAAAATGTAGATCCAGCTCTGGATCTAGAATTCAAATATTGGAGATCCTCAGGATGTTTGCATCTGGGGTTTTGGTCTCAGTGCTCTGAAATGAGATACAATTCAAAGGAGTCATCTTCTACTTTGGCCCCGATTTCATGGGAATGGAAGGGTTTACATTTTTACAAAGAAACATCTAAAGCTTTCACCAGACCAGGCTTCGCGTGGCTGACCTTGCTGCCATCATCCCAGGTAGCCTGGTGCATTTGCCTGTCCCTCCTCTCACATGGCCATTACAGAGCAGGTAGGACAACAGGATAAAGGAGCCAGCAAGCAGATGTGCTGGTTTTGGAAAAAGCCCTACAGGAGTTTGCACAACATAACAAGTCCAAGCAGGTAACAGGAGAACTAGTATTTTTCCCAAACACCATGATAGTCGTAATTACAGTCATATAAATCAATATGATGAAAGAAAAATCACATATTTCCAGATGCCCATGGTAAACCTACTTAAAGTAAATTAGAGCCAGAGTTAAATGTGTGGAAAACTCCTATAATTTTGGCCACAGCTGCAAGAAAAGCTGTAGGAAAAGGCTCTAAGCTGTGACTTCGTTTTCATCACAGTATTTTGTTATGTCTCTTATTGCTTTATCAAAAGAAAGTTAGGGTAGCAACATTCTCTTTTACAACAGCCCTATTATTCATTTGGGGAAAAATAAAAAAAAAAAAAGCTAAATGAGTTGAATGATTGCCTTTAATTACCATTCACTGACTAAGCTATGTCAGATAGAAAGATTCCTATATTAAAATGAATGCTTTTGAAAAATACATCAAGCACATTGCTGTGAATTGTCCTGCCAGCAGATTCCAACATTAATCCTTCCCCATTGTTGCAACAGAGAACTGAGCTCTCTCCAGAATTTCAATAGCAGTCATTGCACAAAGCTAAACGATGAATCTTTTGTGAAAGAGCATCAGTACTTCATTTGTTGTATTTTGTTTCACAACAATAATTTGTAGCTTATTGATCCTTTGAGACTTACCTTTTCATACCAGATGGCTTGATACTATATTTTTTTCATTAATAAGCATTATTAGTGATAGGTGATGATTCATGAATAAATAAAGTAGTGACAGATCTTATTTTGCATTGTTTACTTAGTTGGACAGCCAGGACTCTGCTTTGCAAATGGGTTTAGTATTATGGCTGTAATAGCGATGGGATCTTTTACGCTTATGGCCAGCATGCATATGTCATGTACCTGCTTTACAGCTTCTGGCTATGGGAGATACCCTCTAGAAAAACAAAGGGGATGGGTTTTCTCCAGTCATACTGATAAATGCTTAGAAATGACTGTTGGTCATCCCACACACACGGCTTGCAAGTGCTTTCATACAGTTCAGTACATGTTCCCAAACTGCTGTACAAAAGGCTGCCGTTCTGACCCTGCATGTTGCCTGTGCTCTGTGCTAAGCTCTTCCAACAGGGACGGAAGTTTTGCCTTACACAACATGACCTACAATCTGCTTCCCATTGTTGCGGCAACATCTCCAGCTGGGAGAAAGCTATCCCAACCCCAGCCACAAGCTTCTCAGCTCTGCAGTACCTTCAGGCCATTGTAACTAAACTAATTTGCCCACCAACGATTTTGGTTTGTTTTGCTTTAATAGAATATTTCAGTGATAAATTGGTTTCAGTCTAATTTTCTGCTCAATCTAAATTGTAATCATGGACTGGCAGACTGTGAACTACAGAAATCTGCCCAAGCAAATTTCCTGCTTAGAGTATCATCAGGGAGCAGAGCAAGATCTGCAAGAGCAGGCAAATGACCAGAAAGATCCCACCTACCCCTCCTTTCCACTCCATTAGTGCCCTGGGACCAGCCAGGTTCCCCGACTCTGCCCAGGGGCAATCTCAGGGACTGCGTGGACTCTCAGTGGTTTTGGGGATGGTCTGCTCTCCTATCAGCAGGAGATGGTGCTGGCAGCCCCTGAGGGCTGTTTCAGGAAGGCAAGAAGCTTACAGCAGAATGTTAAAACGGGGCTTTTAGCATCTCTCAGTTGGTGGGTTAGCATCTGCGACTCTCCATGCTGTGGTTTCTATCAAAGGCAGTCCTCAGCACTTCCCATTTTTAAAGACAAATACGCTTTTCTTCTAAGCAAAGATCAGCTGAAATTATTTAAAATCTGAATCTTATTTTGCCTGTCTTTTGCTACGAAAATGTACATAGCACATCATTTATACAGAGCAAAAGTGAACACATTTTCACAGCCATATGTTCAAGGGCACAGCACACACAACTGTATTTAATTCTGCTCACTTACATTATTAAGCACTCCTGCCAGATCAGGAGCATTAAAATTTTGGATTCAGGCTACAGAAAGCTAAATGATATGGCCAATGTTGTCAGGCTTCAATGTCTAACTATCATAATCTAAAGTCATCCCTATGGAAAAGCCTGTTCAGAAGGAACAGGAGACAAAAAAGACCCTGAAACATAATAGAGCTCCTTAAACGATACCTTAAACCTCCACAGATGTATTGCTTTATTTCAGGCAGCCTTTGCTTCTACAGTGTAGCCTTTGCAGCTACAGGCAGCATTTGCTTCATGTGTATTCTGTTTAGCTTTATGAAGTGGTTTTAAAAATTTGGGACTTTTTTTAAATTGCAAAGGGACACTCTTAGACTGTCTTTAGGGACTTGGAGGAAGAGTGATATTTACTGATGAGGGGGCCAGTCCAACTCCTCTTGCAGATGTTTTATGAACTCCTGGAGAGAACTGAGCCGTTCACTTTGGTGTCTAGTTAGGGACTGACGGCCTCACTTCAGAACCATTCCATTCAGAATACTATCCGAATATTTGGCGTACCCTGTGTCTGGATTTTCAGCAGGGCCTGTTACAAGGAATGGATTTTTTGGTAACAAAGTCTGGAATGTTTCTTTCAAAAACACTTTTTACCCTAGAGCCCTAGCTTCAGCATTGTATTATATCCAGATATCTACAGTTTGCATTAATAGTTTACTAATCTAATTGATCTTAATTAATTAATCTTACTAATTAAGAGAGCTGGTCTAGGAACCTAATCCTCTTCCATGTACTGGAATAAGTAGATTTTGGTCAAACTCATATTGAATGTCAGAAATCTGCTCATAAAAACAGTAGTGAATGATCAAGCCCATTATCTAATAACAGATCTACTAATCAGTAATTGCATAATAGTTGACACGAGTAAAACAGGGTATTATAAACCCACATTTTCTATAGCCAGCAATGACTCTGTTAGATCATTCTTTTCTGTCTTTTTGCTGATATAATTATTCATGCTGACTACTGAATTTGAGTATTTTTATTTGAATAAATGTTTTATGAATACAATTTGTGATTGTTTAATTACCCCAGGAGAATAATAGTCAAAATAATTGAATAATATTCAACTAATAATGCATTGGTTATTTTTATTCCTGCTCCTAATTCCATCAATTCTAAATCCATCTTTTTCTTTGATTTGCCTAATCGCTCTTAGAATTAATACAGAAAAAAGTAGAAAGAAGCAAATTGCCTCAAAAAAAGTAAGGAAAAAAATGACATCACCATTTTTTCTACATATGCCCTATAAATTTCTTATAGTAGTAGGAAGCATTTAAAATCAAACAACCCATACTGTAATTAGAATATAGTTCATGGGAAGGGGCATACTCAGACTTATGTTTCCGGAACTATACTTAAGCCATGAAATAACAGCCAAACTAATGTATTATTCCATCAGATAAGAGCCACTAAAGTAAACTGAAAAGCTAGCTCTGAAACATATAATGTGGTTTTATATATATGGTTTTTTACATATTTTACAGGCGGTGGGACGTTAGAGTGGATTTAAGTTGTTCCACTAAAACAATTCAACTATAAAGCTTGAGCACAGGCATGTGCAAGAGGCATGAAACTATTCTGTGTTTTATTGCACTAATTACAATGAACATTATATTTACAGTTTTCTTTTGAATGTACATTAAAATGATACTGAACAGAAGCAGGTATAACAGAAACCTTAGTCTTTAGGTCTGCTGGTTTCCAGGACAGTTTGAAAAAAAATAGAAAGAAAGAATTATGAGTTAGTTGTAACAAAAGCCTTGAAGCATATATAGAATCCAACTTAATGATATCCTGTAATCTAATCCTTAGCAGACATGGACAGCTGTTCTTGGGGCCCTAATGAACCATGCACTTTTACAGATCACTGATTAGCAGAAGTTGATACTGGTGGGCACAGACAAGTCCTAACACTATTTGAAATAGCTCTGGTGGTATTAAATAACAGGGACCTTTTCTCATATGATTACCTGTCTGTAAAATTCCTATTTATCTTCATTATACTGCTGCTTTTCTCAGAGATGAAAGTGGGAAATGCCTGTCATCTTTGATACTACACCTGTTGCTTTAACTCTGTGCTTTTTTGATAGATGAACAGATTCCTTGGGGTCAGATTGCAGAGAGAAGCTCAGCAGTGGAGAGCTGCAGCGGGCACAGCCATGGCACTGCTGCCTTCCATGACGCTCCATGGGGCAACAGTGACTCCAGCCAAAACACACAGAAGGACTTCTTGATTTACGACAATAGTCACTGTTTATTGGGGTTGGGAGTGTGGAAATATGGCCCCATGCAAATAACAGTACAGGCAAAGATGTTCAGTTTCAAGCAACTGAATATACTGATGAGCAACAGCAGTAGCGATGCCAATTATGCTACAGGGCAATCCAATATGCTTTATTTATGTACCTAGCTTCTGCACTTCCTTGATGATATTTCAGGTGCTTGGCCTAGACTGTGCAATTTGAACATCAAATTTCCATTAAAAAAATGAGCTAGCTGCTGGATACATGCATCCATTTGCAGTGCAGTTTGCCTAACTCTCTCCTTGAAGGCAGCAATAAGGATCGATCCTTTGCATAACAGTAAGAGACTAAAGCATGCATCTGTCTGTATGATGTTGAGCTGATAGGCATTATTTGTGACTGGTCTTCAGTTGCTGAGGACTTGCTGAGGACTCAACAAGTAAACCCCCGCTGAACCCAAAATGATCTTTCTAGACAACTGGGACTCCAGTCATTCCAGATATTCAGGGATAAAGGAGATATTCAAGGATGAAGGACGGAAGCCTCTGCACTGAAAACCTTTTTCTCTCACTTTTTAGAGTGACCAAGCTAATCCCTGTAAAACATTACTCATTACAACTTCTCTTTTAAAAACCCAAATGTGACTTTAAATTAGTGAGATTTCCAGGTACTTTCCTTCACCTGCATTTTCTCAAATTAATTATTCTACATTTGTTATCTGTGAGTCATCAACTTGATCCTGTGTACATGTACAACATTTCATGTCCCAAAGATAAAAGTTGTGTGTTTAAGCAACGCTGACCACTGAAATTGAGCTCACTTGCAGCATTGCTCACTGGTCCCTGCATCACCATTTCCATCAACTTTGCCGTTTCCCAAACTGGCTGAGCAAAATGAGCAATACCTGTACTGACATCATAGAATCATAGAATCACAGAATGGTTAGGATTGGAAGGGACCTTAAAGATCATCTAGTTCCAATCCCCCTGCCATCAACAGGGACACCTTCCACTAGATCAGGTTGCTCAAAGCCTCATCCAGCCTGGCCTTAAACACTTCCAGGGAGGCATCTACAACTTCCTTGGACAACCTGTTCCAGTGTCTGACCACCCTCACAGTGAAGAACTTCTTCCTAATATCTAATCTAAACCTCCCCTCTTTCAGTTTAAACCCATTTCCCCTTGTTTTGTCATTAACTGCCCTTATGAAAAGTCCCTCCCCAGCTTTCTTGTAGGCCCCCTTCAGGTATTGGAAGGCCGCTATAAGATCTCCCCGGAGCCTTCTCTTTTTCAGGCTGAACAGCCCCAACTCTTTCAGCCTGTCTTCATAGGAGAGGTGCTCCAGCCCTCAGGTCATCCCAGTGGCCCTCCTCTGGACTTGTTCTAACTGGTCCATGTCTTTCTTATGTTGGCCAGAACTGGATGCAGTATTCCAGGTGGGGCCTTACAAGAGCGGAGTAGAGGGGCAGAATCCCCTCCCTCGACCTGCTGGCCACGCTTCTCTTGATGCAGCCCAGGATATGGTTATTGGCCTTCTGGGCTGCAAGCGCACATTGCCGGCTCATGTTCAGCTTCTCACTCACCACCACTCCCAAGTTCTTCTCTTCAGAGCTAGTCTAGGGATAGGTGTAAGTTTGAAACTATAAAAAATAGGAATCAAATAATTATGGCTGAAATAAAATCTGTAGAACTACACATTCCAAACTTGCATTTTTGTTAATGTTTTTTTTTTTTTCACTATGAGATATTTGTACTCATTTGCATTTTCTTGACAACTTTTTCTTACACATTCAGTGTTTCCTTTTATAAATTGTTGTTGCTTTTCTGATCAGATGGACAGCAGAAACAAAATAAGTTTTCTTGGAGAGATTATTCTTCTGTGGCTGAAAGTCCATTTCCAGAAGAATTTTGAAAAGATTCCCTACCAAAATTTTGACTTGTATCATAGAATCATAGAATCATAGAATCATAGAATCATAGAATCATAGAATCATAGAATCATAGAATCATAGAATCATAGAATCATAGAATCATAGAATCATAGAATCATAGAATCATAGAATCATAGAATCATAGAATCATAGAATCATAGAATCATAGAATCATAGAAT
>NW_010315080.1:0-12120 GCF_000700745.2 Antrostomus carolinensis | reverse complement strand
TGTCTGACCACCCTCACAGTGAAAAACTTCTTCCTAATATCTAATCTAAACCTCCCCTCTTTTAGTTTAAACCCATTTCCCCTTGTCTTGTCATTAGTTGCCCTTATGAAAAGTCCCTCCCCAGCTTTCTTGTAGGCCCCCTTCAGGTACTGGAAGGCCGCTATAAGATCTCCCCGGAGCCTTCTCTTTTTCAGGCTGAACAGCCCCAACTCTTTCAGCCTGTCAAAAATCCTGTCTTTCAGCTGCTCTTTTCAGCTTGTACTTCTGCATAAAGAAGAAGTAGTTACGCTACTGACAGCAGCCCCATTTTAGGTTCTCTTACTACACCACCTTTCACAATGTACCAAGTTGCACACACCATCCAGCCACTTCTAGGAAACGAATGTAATCTTGTCTGATGAGTCCATCCCATTGGGTGGAAGATGTAGATGGCTTCATTTGCCTAACAATTTATGCTCTGAAATGAAAGTTTCTATTTCCTTGATTTTTACATCACAGTTGGTTTCAGAATGTTATGTTAATTATGTCTAAGATAATCCTGCCATGCAAAGTTAAAGTTAAACCTCATGGAGTCAATAAGTGTATCTTGGAGTTCCTCCTGCTGGCAGCTGCCAGCTTGTATTTAATGTTCTCTCTAGGATACCCCTGCTTTCTTTCTTCTTTTAAAGGGTTAAAAAAGCAACATTTCAATAACATTTTCCTTCAGTCCTTAAAGAAAATCAGCTTTTCTGTGATGATACAAAGTTTGGGAGTGTTAACATTTGTCTGGATCCTTTTCCAGTTAGGGAACACAGTCTAGGTGAAACATTCAGCTGCCCCTTTATGGTGGGATTCATCGTCCTTCATCTTATACCTCTGAAGTTAGGCATTTATTCTCTGTTAGTCATTAAGGTCCCTTAATAGACAATGGGAAGAGACAAGCACTTCCAGAGGGTGATTTATTCCAGCCTAAAACAGGTGTTTAAGATAGGGAAGATGAATTGCCTTGTGAAGGTCCTATCTCTCCTCGATGACTAGAGCAGTCTGAAGTCATTTGTTCCTAGGATCTGTACAACAAGACCACGAAGTATGCTCCATTATTAATTCCAGAATAAAGGAGTCATTGAAAATGATGTGGCTGGGGTGAACGGAATGTATAGCCAGGCTTTTCAAATCATACACAAGGAAAATTTAAGCTGTAGTCAATGAGGTACTTCAGAAAACGGCAACAGGAATCTAATTCTGAGGGCAGACAATGGTGCGGAGAGCTCAGCGCTGAGCTGATAGAAGCTGAGCCTTTGGCTGTTAGAAGCATGGTTTCTTCTTTCTGATCACTTTAATTTTACGCCTTATATCCTGAAGAGAGGCAGTTAATTTTTGTACTCCCCTCAGCAACAGCTCATTTAGGAAAACCTCCATGGAACTGCAGGACTAGAAAATGCAGAAAATACTCTAACAAATTTAAACTCTCAGCTGTCTTCTTGGCACAGCAGAATCACTGATTTTTAACCACCATTTCAGAAGAACCATCCAGAACAGCATGGAGCATGGGGTGACTGCAAAGGCAGATGCCCCCTTCTGTGCTCGCTTTACATAACCACTCAGTTCCTCATTTGCTCAGAGACGGAAAAAAAAAGCAACTGAAAACAGAGGCCAGAAAGAGGACTTTTGATCAATGCTGAGGCACAGTGGGACTGAGCATCAGAGACAAAAGACCTTTTCCCAGGCACAGGGAGTGGAAACCCTACTAGCTGAGCCAGGGGAAACAAGACCACCTTCAGCACAGACCTCCTACCTGTGCATGGCCACCAAAGCTGAAGATACCCAAGGAACACTGGAAGTCAGTTCCCAGGGATGAATGAAGCACCCTGTGAGTAGGGTAGGGTGAAAGGGCAAACTCAGTATTTGGAAGGTGAACAAGTATTATTTGATTCCACTTAGCTAATGCACTCTTCCTTGTTTTTATTAAACTAACCAGCTTTGACTGAATTAATCATGTTATTTTAAGATAGTAGAGATCATCCAGAGTGTCTGGTGCCATTTCAGGTATATATCCTTTGTGTTCCACAAAAATTACATTACTCATTCACTTGAGGGTGTATCTTTCAGCACAGTTATAATAGGATTATCAGATCTAAACATTGCCAGTGAAGTTGCTTGAGATGAAAGAGATAATTTTCTAGAGGCCATTAAAATATTTAATTTCTGATTCTTGAGGCAGTAGAGACTATTAAAAATCCTTGGTGTTGGCTTTAGCAAGGTAAAATGTACTGATGCTTTACCAACCATATGATTTCAAGCACAGGAATAACAAAAGAGCTGTGAGGTATCTCTAAAGATAAGTGATACAATTGGTATATCAAATCAATAACACAATCTCTCTCTCCAGGTCTAAGTCAGTCTACAGACTCCAAGAGCAATATCCATCTCTCACTACTGCAGCAGTCACACAGAATCAGAGGGGAAGTAGCTCGCAATAGTCCTCCACTTCACTCTTACTGAAGGCAGTGGAAAACCCAGGATGAGTATACCCCACCTGGAGGAAAACATATAATTTCTCTAAAATTGACAGTGGTTACACTAAGTGCACAAGAGAGCTGGTCCTGTCCTGTACCATCTACAGTCTGGTTATGTCTGCAAAAGAGGCCCAGTGCTATGGAGAAGACTGAGCTGAATTCAGTCCTTTTCAGGGTAACTGTGCGGTACCATGCAAGTGACCTACTTGGGCTCATGGATGTACTTGGAAAGTGCAAGTGAGGGGTGGAAATCGCCTGACCTAGATACTAACTGTTACAGTGTGGATGCATGTGCTCAAGCTAGTCTCAACTTACAATCAAGGCAGAGAAACAGCCATTTTAGACGGGCTGTTTTTAAAGCTTTGGAGTGAAATGAAGCATGCACTGGTTCCATTGATATTAATGGCATCGGTGACCACCTTGATGTAAACATCTATATTTAATCAGAGGTCTCTTCTTCCCCACGTGAACTATCACAAAACCTGTGGGACAAGCATACAACTTTTGCCCTGTAGATGTACCTTACATCCTTTTCTGGCATCAGTGTGGAGTTAAAAAGCTATCATAGTAGGATGACTGGTGATAACATTTATCTGGAAAGCTCCCAGACCTTGAGTTAAAACCAGGGCAGCTTCTGGCTTGGTTACATTCTGTTCTAGTGAATTTTGTTGCAATACAAACATTAAAGTGTAAACATAAGATAGCATAAACTGACTTGAGATCGCTTTGCCTTTCGCTGGAAGGGTCCATTTGCTCCCTAGAGATGGCTGAATTATTTTAAAGTGGGTCTGCAAGCAGTACCTCTACCGTCAATGATCTCTAGAGCACTGCAGGAATAATCAGCTTCTTTCTGTGCACTCCTCAAGCACAAAGCAGCCAGACTGTGGCATCCTCTGTGTTGGGAAGCCTTGGAAGAGTGTCGGTAACTGAGGTCTAAGTGAGAACCTGAGATATGTTCCATAGAACAGAGTCTCCCACGACAATTTGCCCTTTTATCAGTCCCATAGAGAAATTAAAGTCATGGATGGAACTTTGAAGTACCAGGATCCTACTTTCAATATTTAGATGCTATCACTGAAACTCATCGTATTGCTACCCAAAAAAGCTTTGTGACAACTGTGCCAATTCAACTGCTTTGACTGTGAAGATATGCAAAAACAAGGAGTAGAAATTAATCGAGATGCTGAAAACTCGCATAAAGAGTGTCTTTTTTAAATCACTGCTCCTGGGTTTTAAACTATGCCCATTTGTCAATACGAAAATACCACTTGATCTCAATAGAAACAGAAATAGCCCATAAAGTAATCTTCAGATCTGAATGAAAACACAAACCACTGCATATTTTCAACTTTAGACCTATTGCAAGGCCATTGCAGAGTATCTGATAATGGCATTTATGTATATATAGTCCATTGTTTTTCCTGTGCTGCAAACTTTCCACTCTTGACAGCTTTGTTTCCTGTTTCCCATTATGGAAGTCTCCAAAGGGGGTTTCCTTCTGTTTTTCTTATGGTCAAAAGGAATTTCATAAGTACAAGTCAAGTTTCTTTTCAGTGCTACACGTGCAGAATGGAATCTGAAAGCTCCCAGTGTAATAATCTCCAGCATGTACATAGTTAGTGTTACACATAATCCACATCTGGGTCACAAAATCTCTGAAATGCTTCCAGGAATATTTAGACAGCCATAATGCAACACATTGCTCTATAAGGGAGAAATAGAGCTAACCTCAATGTCAAAGTTATAGCTTTTGAGAAACACAGCAGTTCTGCTTCAGAACTTTGCAGCTCATCTTCTGGGTCCTGACTGCCATCAGTTTCAGTTCCATGAATATATTCCTTTCCACTCAAGCCCATGGACACATCTGAAAACAGTTCACATCCCAACATGCCTTATGCTGCTAATATTTAAGTCTAAACTGTGTATAAAACTTGGTGCATATGTAACCCATATATTTTAATACATGAGACTGTCTTGGCACCTTTTTTTGCTACAATCAGCTCAGAACCCCAGGAGATAAAATATAGTTGAAACCAAACTAGCAGGCAGTCTGCATTACAGTATTCATTTCAGAGTTAAAACACATTTCTAGATTAGATCTGGGTTTGGCACTATACTGCAGCGCTGCCTCGTGTATAATATCGTATCTATAAACTACTTTTTAACCACTGGTTATGGCACAGAACCCATGGTGATATAAAAGCTATATGAAGCCCTTCAAAATTTTCTTTGCAGCATACTTTACCTAAATATTGGATTAAGGATGATGTGTCAAGGAACACAACAGCAGGCATTACCTGTAGCCATCAATCATACTAGCTATAATTGTAATTTCTTAACAAAATTTTGGGCAGAGTGAGGGTAAAAAGGTGGTTCGTTTTTGGTGTAAATTCTCTTCATGCAACTATGTCTGCTCCACAAATTATTTGTGCCAAACAATTCCTTCATTTTACTGTTTTCAGTCCCAAAAAGGGACCTACCCAGAAAAGATTATCCAGATCTATGCTAATCTGATATGTTTTGCCACTGCCTTTGAACTTTCCAGCTGCAAATTTGTCTTCTGAATTGTTTTTACCTCTAATGATTCTCTGATTTGGTGTCACTAACTATAGGTCCATTGGTGGGTAGGTGTTTCTGTGTGTCCCTGTGCAGACACTCTTCTGCAGAAAAGATGAGAAATTTTCAGCAAAATAGGTTTTGGGTTCAATCCCTGAACAAGATTGTAGGTGTCATATTTAAAGAGCAAATATAATGGTGCTTATCCACTGTCCATCCATGTTCACTTCTGTTGTTGTCAGGTTCACGCAATAGCCTGTGAAGACAGAAAAAATATACAGCCCTTGGAAGGGCCTCTCTCTACCTACACACTGTAAAAGCCTAAATAAGTATCCTAGGCAAGACACCTACGTTGTAGATTGCTAAAGTTGGGTGAGTTGAATCCTCTCTACATAGTTTCCTCTACTCATTCTCCTCTTCCTTTCCCTCGCCCTTTGTGTGTCAAATGGTGCAAACACTGTTTGGGGGAACAGGAAGAAAACCTTTTGATGGTTTCTTCCTCTCTCTACCTTCAGAAGGTACACCATTATATTAGAAGTAGTGCTCTGCTTCATAGCGTCTTGGACAGGGTAGAGGCGACATCACTGTTTACTTATTTATTTTGCTTCTTGCTAAGCTTTGTATTGTTAGTGCCCCTGACACAGACTACTCATCCAACAGACACACTTTCAGAATCTTTTTTTTTTTTCTGAATCTACTCTTTTTTTCCCTGTTCCTTTGTGTAAAGGGTATGTACTGGCTTTGTGGAATCCCTGTAGCAAGTTGTGAATGATGTATGAACTGAAAAATCTCTGCCTGGTACACAGTAGGAATACAGAAAGTGCTGTGCAGTCACTGCTGTGCTCTGCTTTTTTCTATATACACAGACACACATTAGTCATCTCATATTCATTTTGACAAGCCCTTTATGTCCAGACACCTTGGAATGGGATGGCTTATGTACCATTGGCCTGCACTGGACTATATATCAGAGAGATTTTTGTGCATAATTGTTCCCTGTGCTGCACTTGGAAGAAACTGGTGTCTTCTGCATTTGCTAATATGCCAGCCTGAGGTTCCTCCTCAGTTCATTATTTCAGGCAGCAAGCGTACCTGGGAAGCATTGCTAAGATGTCTGTATTTTGCAAATGTGTGCTCAGACAGGGACTTGAATATGAGACACTGAGCTAAGAACTTGAGGACTTGTTCACTTTTTTAATTGGCATGAACCTTGTCTATTCCCTGTTTTCAGCTTATTGTAGACTCAGGTGTTTTGTTTCCTTTGGGCATCCAGTCCAGCTTAGCTAGTGGAAAGAATCCAGAATATGCAATAGAAATGCAAATACAAAACAGAGAGGAGATTTTTTCCCCCCCTTCTATTTTAATAGCTACAAGATTCACACTCCTTCTCAGATGCCTATCGCTAACTTACATTTTTGATTTCCCATACTGCCATGGGGAAAGAGACTGCTTTGCATTAAGATATCTGTGCAAGATGTGAGCCAGCAAAGGAAATCTTACTTGATTTCTCTGCCTTATACAAGGGTGTCTTCCTAATGTGGGATGGCTGAGTGTTTTTCCCTCTGTGGTCACACAGCACATTATTAGTTGCTTGAACCTGTTGTTTGATTCCACCTGACTGAAGAGATTTCATTATGAGCACTGGCCAGTGAAACTACAAGTTAATTTTAGCCTTCCCCTAAGTGTAGGTTTCTCATTAATAATGGATATTGAAGTCAAAGCAAAGGCTTGTTTTATTAAAAGTGGAGAGCTTAAGGTGGAAGGAGAGGTGACTGACTAAAGCACCATGATCCTGGGTTATGTTGAATAAATCACACCCCTGCTCTGAGCCTCAGTTTACCGACTTGAAAATAGGGGTAAACCAGATAGCTCTTCAGTTCTGGAGACTGACAGGTGAACAGCACAATAAAAATTGTGGACTTTTATAAGGTATGAGTAAAAAGAGAAGCAAACTGATGAGACCACAGAGGGAGTGAAGCAGCAGCTGAAGGGGGATATACTTAGGTCAGCTGAAAACAGGGTGTCAGAAATCCTTAAGCACAGTGAAGCAGGTGATGAAGGTTTGCAAGGGGAGGTGGTGTGCAGCCAGTCCGGCTGCAGAAGTCCCAGAGAAGATGGGTAAATCTCCATGCATGGAGAATTTCCTTCTCAGGAAAAGAAGATAGGAAGGAAAAAGCCAGAATTAGCTACAGCTGAGCCCACTGCTTTGCCCTAGGCATCCCCAAGCCACAGGGAGAGAACAGAAGGGTCCTGACTGAGGGGCAGGGCTGCTGCAGTTGAGACTGTTGGGGTTGCACATGGAGTTGTCAATTAGAATACAACAGCTACAACTGACGTTTTTTGTCTCTAGTTCCCCCAAGAAAAACAGACATTTACAGTATGCCCAAAATAGTAGGCTGTTTATGAGAGGTTTTTCGTGATTGTGAATAAAGAGTATCCTTGGCAACATTTCTTTCCTATTCTTAGCAATTGGTTGCTGAACCCTACCCCAGAGTGTGCAGTATCTGAAATTCCTCTGTATTCACGTCTGGACAAACGAAACTGATTCCTGAGCCTATGAACACATTGAAATTGTTGCCACATTCATTCGGACTTTGGCAGAAGGAAATTGGACCAAGGTGATACTCCTGGCCATGCTTTCAGAATAATTCCTTTCTTTTCGCTACAGATCCCTGATGTAGTCCTGCCCTAACCTTTCCTTGAGTCAGTTCTCCTGCTGGGGGAGTTAAACAGTGAAAAAAGGTTTCTGTGCTTGCTTGAATTCAGCAGAGAGCGGCTAATGAGACCTCTTGATCCTCTGTACCACCAGAATATGTGGACATGGCAGTGGCAGCTCTGCCTAAGCTGTGGGAACCTGAAGCTGCCCTGCATCCAGCACCCCATCCCAGGCTGCGTTGTGGGATGGGTGGCCAGGGGCTCCCCAGTGTCCAACATAGCCAGCACACTCCTGCCCACACCCTGCAGAGGGGTTGGCACCCCCCGGCCCCGGGATGGGCATCCAGCTGCCTCCCCAGGTGGCCACACGTCTGCTTCGGCTTCCAGATGTTGTGGCCACCCTTGGGAACCTCAAACCAACCAGGGAATATCTGCTGTGCTGTGCAGAGGCGTGCCTTATGCACATTTTTTGTAATGACACTATGGCATAAAGTACATCTTCCAGACTTTTTTTTTGCACTGTCTTATGCTCATAAAACAGTATATGATACTCCCTATCAACTACATGATTAATGTTTGGCTTAAAAGTAGCCTATAAATTGGTTTTGGATGCGTAAACTGCTGTAAAAAATGTTTCTAGATAATTGGAATGTTCTGGAAACTTATGATTTTTGTTATGAAAATATATTAAAATAGACTATGATAGTATCATCTGTATTTCCTTAATGCCCTTGAGTTTTTCTCACCATTCTACTTTTTAACAGTTTTAAACTAACACACTCAAGACTCTACCACCCAAATTTTACCCGTAGATTGAAAGAAAAAAAGCCAACTTTCCTGTTTTTTCAGTACTGGGTCAATTTCTCAGCTTGAATTAATGACTTGAATAAGTCCAAATGCAGAAAAAAAAGTCTCTGCACCTGTGGAGAAGCTACAGCTGGCAAAAGCAAACATTTTTCCAGGTGTTCAGTCACTGGCTTCCTGATCCTGAATGGTGGGATTCTCTCAAAATTTCAAGAATAAATACGCTTAACTCAAGTATTGTTTTTAATTTAACATGAAATGGCCTTAAGTTATTTCAGTAATCTTAGGCCTTCACATAGGTTAACCTAATTTCAAAGTTAATTTTAAATTATTTAAATATTTCATTAAGTCTGTTTTAGCAATGCTTAAATACAGACCTTTTCATTATTATTTCTGGGTACTAAGATTTGCACACTTTGTCTGTAGAAAAAGTTGATTAGAAGTTTCTAACTCCTAAATCATATTGAGAGAGTAACAGTGATGTTAACTGTTATTTTTAGTGTAAGAAGAACAAAAACTGTGATTACCAAATAAATATGATGTTATCAGAAGCTGGAAAGGTTGTGCCCAGTAGGAAATTTTTTCAGGACTTGTCTCACTTTATTCAAAATATTTGAGGCCCCTGCTCCAAAGCAAGGGCCCTGCTGGATCACCACTCTTCGTTGGGCTGGTGCTCTTCTTTTCCAGGTAGTATGTTCTTTTGATCACTAAACAGCAGGAGAATTCTGATCCAGGAAGGAAATTAAAACTACCTGTACTGAAATTACTTCCTAAAGATGACATAGTGGTAGATACTAGGTAATTTAATATGTCTGCTTTGCAAACTGTGTGGTGCACTGCCAATGAGGCTGTCATGAGCAATCCTAATCACTTCCCCTTTATACTCTGAACTCATTTGCTACACACTTTTTAGGCCCGAGTTTCCCATTTGCAGGAAAACAAAACATTGCTCCCTGCGGAGAGGAAGTGATCAGACTGAACCCGTGATATAACGTCTTACCACAAAGAGAGTCTCAGCCTGGGAGAGCACAGAGGTGAGATGCTCTGAGGCCATGTATAGGGCTACTGTGTGGCATTTCAAGTCCAGTGGCAGCAGAACATTTTGGTGTGCACCAAGCTGGTTAGTGGGGTCCTGAGGGCGAGTTGTGCCACCCCTTGGATCCTCCGCTCCCCAGAGCAGTGCTGCCGCAGCAAAGCATCACCTTGCGTACCCCGCCATGGCTCATGCCCCATGCTCACTGGTCCAGCACTTCCTTGCACCAGTCCACAGTGATTACTTACAGATATTTACTTTAGCACATGGCATATAGAACATTAAAAGGGTTTTGAAAATCTCACAGTTTTTCAACTTCTGAAGGATTATTAACTTCAAAGTCTGAAGAAATGTCGGCCTTCTGTGTTTGGAAATGCCAGCAGCCTTTGCATATCCCCACCACAGTACCAAGGAACCCCCAGCAGAGAGGAACGATTACTGCCTCCGTGGCATAAGGATGGCTTTTGATCTCCTAACATATTGGAAATTACTTAAAGGTAAGCCATCTGCTAGCTGAGGAACAAAAATAGATTACATCACACCCTGCTAGAAAGATTGTGTTAAATCCTGTGTATCGAGGCTTTTAATAATTCTAAATTAAGTCAGCTAATAGGATTAGGTACACATTTTCCTTAGGCTTCTTTCACCAACTAGTCACAAAAAACTTCTTTTTGGTGGAGATCTGTAAAATTCAGGTGTGTTCCACTGTGAATAAAAAGAGTTCTTTTGAGAATGAAACATTTCTTCATATCACATTTGCTCTCCAAAAATACTTAAAGTAGAAGAGCAGGTCAGTGTGTGGGGAGTGGGAGGAACTCAATCCCTTTAGTTTTTGTTAATATAGTAGTATTAACTGCAAACACTGGATTGCTTTGCTAGGGTATTGCAACTACTTATATATGATGCAGCCTGCCCTTAAAATATCATTCAAGAAACTGTTAAAAGGCTTTATTTTCTCCTTTTTTTAAAAGTAGTTGGCCACCTAAGAAAGGTGGTCCAGACCAGTTTACACTGTTACACTTCCAGTAAACAGTTTACACTGTTCACACTTACAAGAAACTTTGGCTAGTATTCTTTGTGAGTAGGAGAGCATAAACCTCACTATTTTGGCTTTGACGCTGTCTAGGAAAAGACAATCCTTCCATACTCCTTTCACTGGTACATCTTTCTGGTTCCTGGCAATCTGTGAATCATGGACTACAATAACTGGAACTTATATACAGGTCTTTGAGTTTAATAGCACTTAGTGGATATTTTCTTTCATTAATTTATGCAATTATTTTATAATCTCATTCATAGTTTTGGCTTCTGTAACATACTTTGGCAATGAGTTTCACAACTGAGATCTATCTTGTGTGGTAACCACTTCCTTTTGTTAAAAACTTGCAATCTCATAATTTTATAAGGGGGGATATTCACTGCCTACTTTTCTTGCCAGAATTAAAGAAATTGGAATTGTGTCTATATGCAAGATAATTTGGTCATATCTTATTTGAAATTCATTTTTTATACTTGTTGCCATTAATTCTTGTGAAATTATCACTGACTAAGTTGTACTGTCTCTTTATCAGAAACACATGAAAGAAAAATTATTTGTGATTTTTTTTTTTCTTTCAGGTGGCCTAGGATTTATTACTGAAGATTTTTAACATGATGAAAGAAGGCATGCTCATTACCATTAAGAAATCCTCCTTAGCCAACAAATATTCCTGGCCTTACCGCAGACTCGTAGTTAACATACTCAACTGTGGTAAGCGGTATCTTCCTGTATGACTGATGTATTTAATTTCAAAGCAAACTATACCCCCATAAAATAAGACTATAAGACTCTGGAAACATATCAGTTAGAACGAAACCTAGAATGTATGATTTCTGAGCAATGCAAGAAATGCAAATATAAAGCAATTGTGGCCCCATGACACAAAAACTTGCTCTGTTATCTTAGGCACAGTTACAGTCACCGGGATTACTCTTGTGGTCAAGGATAAGTATCACAGAATCACAGAATGGTTGAGGTTGGAAGGGACCTCTGAAGGTCATCTAGTCCAACCACCCTGCTCAAGCAGGGACCCCTAGAGCACATGAACCAGGATTTTGTCCAGACGGTTTTTGAATCTCTCCAGGGAGGGAGATTCTGCAACCTCTCTGGGCAGCCTGTTCCAGTGCTCAGTCACCCTCACAGTGAAGAAGTTCTTCCTTATGTTCAGGTGGAACTTCCTATGCTGTGATTTATGCCCGTTGCCTCTCGTCCTATTGTTGGGTGCCAATGAGAAGAGTCTGGCCCCGTCCTCTAGGCACTCTCCGTTTAGAGATTTATAAACATTATCCAGATCCCCTCTGAATCATCTTTTCTCCAGACTGAACAGGCCCAGCTCCCTTAGCCTTTCTTCATATGAAAGATGCTCCAGTCCTTTAATCATCTTAGTTGCCCTTCACTGGACATGCTCCAAGAGTTCCATGTCCTTCCTGTACTGGGGAGTCCAGAACTGGACACAATACTCCAGGTGGGGCCTCACCAGGGATGAGGAGAGGGGGAGGAGAACCTTTCTCAACCTGCTGGCAACACTCTTCCTAATA
>NW_010315079.1:0-1076 GCF_000700745.2 Antrostomus carolinensis | reverse complement strand
GGCTTCTTTTCCTTTTTTTTTTTAAAAAAAAAGACGGAATCAACAACAAAACTTCGCCAGCTTTCGCCTCCGATTTTAAAAGCAGCTGATGTCTTTATTTTCTCTGACACATCTGGGCAAGTTTCAGTTGATATCCATGGCGATGGCAACTCACATTCCCCAGTAAAAAAAAAAAAAGGCAGGCAGAAAAAAAAAAAAGTCAGATGAAATGTTGCATAAGTTGCGTGACGTAAAAAGCAGATGCTTATTTACTCTTTTATTTGTGAAGGGGAAAGAAAAAAATAGAGGAGTGTGGATAAGGGGAAGCGAAAGATCTCTCCGGATCATGATCAGCTTTTCTGTGAACCTGAACAATAACAGCAGCAACCTGCGTTTCATTAGGTGATTTTAAAGTGCATAATCCAGCGCCCACAATTTGAAAACAAATATGTTGTTAAATCTCCAGGTTACCCTCCCTACTTTGGAGCTAATTATGGACAAAAATCTCACGTCCCTGACCAAATCCATCAGGTTTCCTTGTCTTTCCCTTGTTTTTCTCGCTGTTTCTGCTCCTGCTCCGTGGGCGAGATCCGATCGTCTGCAAAGTTTCAGCTCTGGGCTGCGCGTCTTGCAGCAGCAACACCCCCCGCCCCCCCCTACAGATGCGTTACATTAAATAACCCTTCGGTCACAATCTGCTCATAAAGGAAATAATATTTTAAAATCTAGGAATTCTTTTTTAATGTGGTTTTTTTTTCGGCTTTTTCCCGTTTTTTTCGTCTCAGTTTCATGGCAAGTGGAAGGAGGTTTGGAGGCGACCCTTGAAATTTAGTCGTTCGAGAGGAAAAGTTTTCAGCTTTTCAATTCTTTCTGTCTGGGTTGGGAATAGAAAATATTTTGTAACCTTCACCCTTTTACGTGGAAAACGGTAGAGATCGGGATCAAGCGCATTTCTTTCATTATTTCACTTTTACCGCTTTGTGCGTGAAATTAAAATCACCCCGACTGCGTGACTGTCGCTAATACCCAGGAAAGCTTTTTCCTCTTGGTTAAGGGACAATACCTGAAGCGCGCATTTCCTTGGCCTCAGTGTAAAA
>NW_010315078.1:5986-9857 GCF_000700745.2 Antrostomus carolinensis | reverse complement strand
CTTCTATAGCCTAATTGGTGTTGTCATCTCATTAACTGAGCCAGAAAAGGGTTTTCCTCTTTGGTGGGATATTATGACTTTGAAAAAGCTGGGACATCAGTTGCTTCAGAGGTGGGGAAGAGTCCTGGGACCCTCTGATGTGCTTCACTGTGAGTTGGCACATATTCATACAGGGGCTCTGGTAATGATTCGGTGCAATGCTCGGGAAGTTCAGTCATCGCTGGATGGCAGATTGGCCTCCATGAGTGGGGCAAGGGCATTGCCCATAAATCGTAGCTTCTTGTGCCCAGCGCCAGCGTGATGTCTGTAGTGCTTCCACAAAGAATGTCCTCTGATGCTGAAGTGCCTGCTCGCTGCAAGACCTTCAGGGACTTTGAAATGGTGCTGGTTTTCTCTGAAGTCCTTCTTGCCTTCAGCCTCTCTGATCCTCTCCCTCAGATTTCATCTTCTGTCCTTGCTACAGCCAACACAAGTTCAGGTCTTGAAGTTGAAGGCACTTGGGAATCTGGTTTCTGTGTGTGCTTCCCCCCGCCCACAAAAACAACCCCACAAAAAAAGCGGTGAAATGTGAAGTGCCCACAGAACCCTTGGATCAGGGCAAGTGTGTTTGTTTTACAACAGCCTTTTCTACCAAAGCGGGACAATTTCCCTCTCAGCAAAGCCCTGATACCCATCTCTGGTGATAAACTCTGACAACAGGTTGACTTGTTTTCTGCCACCTCTACCTTTGCAGCTGCACCACAGCTCTTGCACAACACTTGCCTCTCAGGGCCCCATCCACTGCAGCTATTCAGCTCAAAAATACTATTTCCTCCTTTTCTGCATGAGATCTTTTATTTGTGCAGCCTGCGCTGCTGGCACCTGCACGAGTCACCCCTCTTCTACCGGACAAACCACACCGGGTTCAGCTCGCATCCTCTTGGTAACCGCTGCCTCTGTCCCCACCCGCTCACCCCGGCCGTGGTGAGGGGGCTCTGCCTGGGTGGGGGGATGTGCCCTGCACTCCTGGTGCCGCTGTTGTTCCCCATGCAGGGATGGAGGTGATGGTGCAGAGACCCAGTCTGCTGGGACAGCCCCATGGCAGGGGTGCTGGGGGTCTCCTCGCCGTGGCTTTGCTGCGCGAGGCGGGTGGGAGCCGCTGCCCAAGCAGAGCGGCAGCAACGTGCACCCGCTGACTCAAAGCGGCCGCTGCTCCTGCGTGGTGACCGAGGACGATGCTCAGGGTCCCCAGTGTCTTACACCCACAGGGGACACAAGCAAAGCCCGTTTATGGGTACTGGCAGCTGTGTCCTCTGCTCTCCCTGCTCAGGGCTGTCGTGCCGGTGGCGTGGCAGCTCGTGCAGCGTTTTTCTGCCTTTTTTCCCAGAGGGGGTTTGTGCTGAAGCTGCTGCAGCCGAGCTCTGCTCCTCTGTGCCCATGGTGAGCTCCGAGGAGACCTCCTGGCTGGCCCCAGCTTGGGGACAGCACTGGGGAGGGTCCGTGCCCGTGGCAGACCTGGTGACACGACTTGGCCCCGCGGCGATGGGTCATTATTTTCCCTGCTGACTCGGCATCCTGGCTGCACACAGTTTCTGCTGGAGTTGCAGATTGTTTTCCATTTCCTGGGAGTGTGCTCGGGTCTCTGTAGTGTGCAGTCTGCTTTGGGATTATTTTTTATTGAGGTTCCCAGGGACCTGGTGTGTCGTGTCAAATCCTTTGTGGCTAACTTTTTCCTTTTTTACTTTGTCCCCTCTCGGTGAGCCAAGCTGGGACATGGAGCTGCCTCACGCTGCTGAGCTCTCCAGAGAGCAGCTTGGTGGGACATGACTGCTGCTGTGTCAGGGCAGTTTGGGGCCCAGGACTGTCACTTGGCATCAGGCTGTCACTGCCCCAGGACATCCCCATGGCCGTGGTGCTACCTCGTGCCACGAGCAGTCTCGGAGCCGAGCTGGTGAGTGTTTGTTTGATGGTGTGTAGTGACCGAGTCCTTTGGAGTTCCTCACTGAGCTATGTTGGTCCTGCTCACTGGTCTGCACCCGTGGCCGTCACGCTGGCACCCCTCTTGTCACAACAGCGTGCTGGGTGATGGGTACGTTTGGCAGGTTCCCCAGGGTGCGAGCGCACGACAGGAGCAGTTTGACTTCACTTTTCATGCGTTAAGCTGAGGGCTGTGAAGGCAGCGGGAGGTGTGGGCAGGTTGGGAAATGGGACCTGCAGAAGACTCGACCGCCAGCTGCGGGGTGTGATGTCAGAGGGGAGGAGCTGGACAAGGAGCGAAGCCCCAGCTCCTCCTTTGAGCCTCCCGTGGGCTTTCACACCTTTCGAGCTCCCGGCCGCAGCGGGGTTGGCAGCACTCGGGGCTGGGGAGCGACGCGCATCTCCACAGGGAGGGACACGTTTGTGCCAACGCCTCATCTTTAGTGAGAGGAGGCAGCTGATGTGCATGTTTGGGTCAGCCTGGGCAGGTTGTCCCTTCCCTCTCCCTCTCGTGAGCTCATATGGGGGCTGAGCGACTGCTTTAGCATCCCAGCCCGTCTGGTACCCATGGGTTGAGATGGCTGTAGATGCAGGAGCAGCTCCTGGGGGAGCTGGGGCTGCAGGAGCAGAGCACCCACCTCTCCCTGACTGTCCCCTCTCCGCAGGGTGATGCGAGAAGGATCCCGGCATGCCGTACCTGGATCGACAGAACCGAATCTGCGGGTTCCTGGACATTGAAGAAAATGAAACCTGTGGCAAGTTTCTGCGGAGGTATTTCATCCTGGACACCCAGGCCAACTGCCTCCTGTGGTACATGGACAACCCTCAGGTAGGCTCCCACACTGGTCCCAGCTTCACGCTGGGCACGTCCGTGGCAGTTCTTTGTGAGTCTTTAGCTGCATCTTGGGCTCCCTGATGGGCTGTGCTGGACACATCTCTTCTGGGTCCCTGAAGGAGGATGCTGTCTGCTGCATCAGCTCTCTGTTGGGGTCTCCCATGGCTGAGTGTGGCCATGACCAGCCTCCAGCACAACAACTCCCACCCGTGACCTCTGTTGTTCCCAGAACAGCCCCAGCAGCTGCTCACACCACCAGGAACCATTGACATCCTGGGGGAGCCTACAGAAGGGCTGGACCAACGTGAGGTTTTACATCTCCCTCATGTCTTAGCATAGAGACAGTGATAACAAGAAAGAGAAGAGGTTATCCTAGAAAGACTTACCATCCTGGAAGTGGTGTCACACAGCAACAGTGCTTAGACACAGAGTCGGGTAGTTGGGGGAGCTGGAGCCTGTGCATGTCGTACCCAGCGTCTACGGGAGCTACCCCAGTGCTTGTGGTCAAGCTCAAAAGAGTAAGAGCCAAAGCTGGGCTCTAGGAAGACCCTCCTGGAAACCCCACAGTGCTTGAGCACTGCTTGTTGGATGAGTGCTTCCTGAAGAGCATCTCACAGCAGGTTCTTCATTGCCTGTTAAAAGGGGAAGGGGAAGCGCCCGTCCGCAGGCTCCGGGCTGGTTTTTAGCACCAGCTCCTGCTCCCTGGGCTGTGTGAGGTGGGAGTCGGAGCCCATCTCGCTCCAGAGGTGCTGCTGCACGGGATGGGGAGCGGGACGAGGAGGGCACGGTGCTGGGGTGCAGTGACACTAAATGACAGCCTGGCTCCCCTCTCTTGCGTTCTCCCTGTCGTTTAACTCCCGTTGCTCATTAAATGTTTTGCAGAACCTGGCTATTGGTGCGGGGGCTGTCGGATCCCTGCAGCTGACTTATATCTCCAAGGTAACGGCGGGATGGGGCGGAGGGAACATGAACGCTCCCTGTTGTCCCCTTGTCCGTGTGCTTTCCCGGGAGAGGCGATGGCTGGTCCCAGCAGCGCTGGAAGCCAGGTCCTGCCCACGCCTGGGCCACCTTCCTGGGAAT
>NW_010315078.1:5342-5937 GCF_000700745.2 Antrostomus carolinensis | reverse complement strand
CGCAGCACGGCTGATCCTCGTGCTGGGACCGGTGCTCACCCACAGACTGACACGGGACCGGCTGAGAGGTTGGGGCACGGGAGGAAGAGGAACTGCTCTGCCATGAGGAAGGACACGGGGCGGCAGGGGCCGAGCAGGGACAGGAGCGTGGTCAGTGTGAGCTGGACACCGAGCTGGCAATTGGCACCGTGTTGCTGCTCCAGCGCCGGACTGAGCCAGGGCTCGTGCTCGTGCCATGGTGCCCGTCTCGCTTGGACACTCCGTCCCTGTAACCCTGGCACGGTGCCTCCCACTGCGGGTCCCACTGCACCCCGAGGTCTGTGGGAGGGTGCTCTGACCCAGCGAGGGAGGGGAGCTGGAGACAGCCCCAAAGTCCCTCTCCCAATGGGTTTGGGGACACTGGTAGCTCTCCCCTGTGCTTAGAGGGTGAGACCTAGAAGCTCCGTCTCCTATGGGCCTTAATACCATTATCCAGCTTCCATGGGAAGGAAAAATAATGCAATAAATGACAAATGTCTCAGGGCTGGTGAGTGGAACACGTGGGGCTGTGGCTGCGGAGAGCAGAGCTGCCCCTCGGCTGCTGCTGCCGGGGGGG
>NW_010315078.1:3238-5263 GCF_000700745.2 Antrostomus carolinensis | reverse complement strand
TCATGATTTATAAATTAAGCGCAGATGAAGCAACGCTGGGAGGTTGAGCCTTCCCCATTTCGGAAAGAGCCTCGCTTATAAATTATAGAGGTTTTAGTCTAAATGCAGATTGCTGTAGGACAGCATTTGGTCACAAACTGCAGGATTGGGTTACGCCGGCGGCTTTAGCTACCAGCTGTAAATACGCCAGAAAAATGGAGGTTTGCTTGAGAAAACATACTTAAAGCATTATAGACTGGCTCCGGAGGAGGAAGCCTGTCAGAAGAAATACTCCATGAATGCTGTGTGTGGAGCCCCGAGGAGTATTACTCTTATATAAACGGTTCCGACTCTTTAGGGAGAAACCACTGCTATTTTCCCTCAATTTTCTTAATTGCTGACAAGAGCAACTGTGTTAGTCCAGCAGAAACTCGCGTTTTCGAGCCCTTTGAAAGCTTTCCGTTCCTTGCTTTGCAGCGCAGCCAGCGCCGGGGGGGACGGCGGGAGATGAAAGCCCCGTCTCGGCGCTGACCTTCCCCTGGGACCGCGCGTCCGTTGCCGCATGTGCTCTGCGTTACATCCGACACGGGCTGGTTCCCAGGAGCTGGCAGAGCTCACAGGCTCACGCTGTGCGCACGGGATGTGCCAGCACCCCGAGGGCTGCGCTGCTGGGGGTCCTGCCTGGCTGTACCCGGGGTGGGGACGGTGCCCGAGGGTCCCGCGGTGGCACACAGCTGGGGTCTGACGGGGAGATGCACGGGGAGGATGTGCTAATTGGGCTCTGCTCATCCACACGTTCGTTTTCCCCGGCTCAAGCTGCCTGGCTCTCCCCGCTCTCCTCCTCGTTTGCAAACGGGGCCGTTCCAGGGCTCAGTGCTGGACACTCAGATGAACTGGGAGCATTGACTGGTTTGGAGCTTGGAGAACACTGGTTTCCCGTCCATCCTGGGTGTGTGGGTGGGAACTTCCAGCTCTCGTGAGTGCCATTAGCGTGTGCAGTCATCTTTAATTTTTGTTTTACCTTGCTCTGTTGCAGGTCAGCATCGCCACCCCGAAACAGAAACCGAAAACTCCGTTCTGCTTTGGTGAGTCGGGGACCCCAAACCCCAGTGGGGCTCTGCCGGGAGGACACCCCACCGCGGGGGCTGCGGTTCAGGTGCCTCCCCCATGAGTCCTCCCGGCTGCTGCCGGACCGACCCGCAGTGTCCTTGAGGTCGGGAGGGAGGGAAGGGACGCTGCCAGTGCCTGGCATGCTGTGCTAGACGACCAGTGCAGGGCTAGTGTTAGCCATGGCCCCACAGAGTGGCCCTGTTGCTGTGACCCCCCACTCAAGACACACGGGCAGAGCCTGTGGAGGGAGGCAGGAGGTCCCCTCCATGCCAGTCCCTTCGCTGTGCTCTGGAATCCTCTCCTGTCCCGTTGTGCTGCCCTATGTTGTGCAATGCAGGTTTTTTCCTTTTTAATGCCAGCGTAAGCTGCTGTTCCTGCTGGCTCAGGGAAGGGGGTGTTTCATACCCAATTCCCCCCCCAAAATGTCCTCAGCCCGACCCACGCTGCCCTAGTGCCTCGTGTGTGAGCCACGAGCTCGGGTGTAAGGCAGCAGAAATGACAGCACAAGCACGTACTTGTCCCAGGGAATCAGTGGTGCCTTTGCAAAACTTCACTATGAGATGTAGCCCAAGACAAAGACCAGAGTGTGTGGCACGTCCCCGTGCGGGGACAGGGCTGCTCCCGGTGTGGCAGAGCCCACGGTGAGGTTCGTGGGAGTTTCGGCAAGATCTTGTGCAGTTAAAAATATCTGCAGCCTTTTGGTGCAGTAATCGGCCGAGAGCTTCCCCTGACCCGTCCAGCTGCTGGCCAGGACACAGCGCTCACTGGGAACGTGTCCCCAGGAGCTTCCCAGAGCTCTCCGGGGGTTTGCACCATTTCAGCTGAGAGTTCAAACCCAAGTGCTGAGCAAAGGAATTCCTGTGGGCCCTCGAACGCCCCGGGCGAGGGGGTGACTTCAGCACTAGGTGAAGTCCTGGTCTGGGCAGTGCCACAGCC
>NW_010315078.1:0-3189 GCF_000700745.2 Antrostomus carolinensis | reverse complement strand
CTGCCACGTCCCCCCTCCCTGCCCCAGCACTGGCGCCTTGGCTGCTTTTCCATGCGAGAGGTTGAGACTGATACCTGCAAATCACGCTGGGACTGGGGGCTGAGAGATGCTGTCATGTTGGTTTGTTGTTTAATTTATCCTGACAATGCTAATCACTGAGCAGGGAGCCCTAACTCTGCTTTTCGTTCCCTTCTCCGACAGTCATCAATGCTTTATCTCAGCGCTATTTCTTACAAGCCAGCGATCAGAAGGACCTGCAGGACTGGGTGGAGGCACTGAACCGGGCCAGTAAGATCACGGTAGGTTGTTGTTACGCTGGTGTCTGCTGTTGCTGTGTCCTGCCTTGATGGGCCACTCGATAAAAGCCTGGGAGAGCTGTGCTTGCCCTTCTTGTTGTGCTCTCCTCCTCCGTTGCCTCCCTGGTCCTGCTGAGGAGCGGTGATGGTGGTGGCTGGGCTATCCCCAGCCTGGCAGCAGGTCTGTGCCAAACTTGCCAGGTTTTCTTCTGGGTTAGTGCCAAGGAAGAGTGGGTGCAGGCTTCTCTGGGCCTGGCTTTAGCAGTGCTGCCAGTCTTTAATGCCAGCAGGGCTTTACTAGGTCATGCACTGCTGTATGTTGTTAGTGGTTCATAAACTAAATACAAGGAAAAATCATGGCAAAGAGTCTGGGATTGGGTCCTATCAAATAACCTTTTTTCCGTGAATTTATTGTTTAGAATCACTGGAGTGTTTTGTTATCCCTGTGGGAAACTCATCTACAAGACCAGACCTGGCTTGTATATACTTGTTGTAGCTGCAGATACTTTAAACGTCACAACCTCTTCGTTGTCAAGAGGCAACCTTTGGCCTGAAGCCACCAAACTGACTGCGCGGGCTCTGGCTTGTACCTTCTTCTCCTTTATGGGTTTGGGTGATAATTGCCACAAAAAACCCACCTCCAAAACCAAGTAGGAATTGTAACTGGAGCCTGCCAGTGATGTTTGTCGGGGCAGTTACCTCCAGGGTAGTTCCTGCAGACAGCCCGTGCCTCTCCTTGGAGGGCAGAGCTCTGTTGCTGATGGGGCTGGTGTGAGAAGGGAGCTGGTGTGACGGTAGGAAGAGATGCAGCTTCTGTTTCTGCAATAAACCGCAGTGATTTTCCTGCCCTGATGTTGGCCAACCCTTCCCGACTCTGGCTGTGTCCCAGCTGGCCGACCGGCTCGTCCAGCCCAGCAGGGAAGGGTTCTGGCAGGCTGGCTGGGACATGCGGGGCTGCCGGGGTGCGGGTGCCGCTCTGCCCTGCCTGGGAAATCCCTCTCCCCACTCTGCAGCTCCTGCAGCCCCGTTTGTGTCTGGATTTCCCTGGGCTACTCCGAGTTGCAGTGGCTGCATCGCGCTGGCATGGCTGGAGAGGCAGAGAAGGGGCATTAGGGGACATTCTGGATTTCAAGGGGGTTTGGACCCTTAGCAGCCCCTGGCATTGAGTGGTGTCCCTCGTCCCCTCGCTCTGCTGGGCCTGGGGTTCCTCACACCAAGGATGCTCACGTGCAGTGGGACGGGAAGGATGGGGCAGCGGTTTGGGTGTTGCTCCCGGTGCAGAGATCCAGGTTCAGCTTCTGCTTCTCACGGAGACTTCTCCTCTGCTCTTGGCAAATCGGTTCCTGTGTTTCCTCACCCTGCACGCTGTTTCTGTAGCTGGGTCCTCAAGGCACGAGGTGTGCAGCGAGCCAGCGTGGCCGTGACAAGGGACACTGCTCAGTTCTGCACAAGGAGGCTGGAGCTGACAGCAGCACTGACCCGTGCCGGGTGCTGAGCAGCACCTTCCCCCTTGTCCTGCTGCCCGCAGAGAGATGCAGCTCCTTCCCTCTGCCCTCGCCCCGCAGCCACCACACGCAATATCTCTGTGTTGTGAAACCATTTCCTCCGGCCGGGCTCCCCAGCCTCACCGCACACCCGCCTCGTTGCCGGGCCAGTGGCCAGTGTGTGCTGGTACCCGCAGGTACTGGTGCTCTGCACAGGGCCCGTCCTCCCTCCTGCCCCTGGGTTTGTGAGGTGTCAGCACAGACCTCGGCACTGTCGGTGCAGGACACGCGGGTGTTCAGTGTGGAAAATAGAGCCCAGGTGTCTGCTGTGCCCCAGCTGAGGTGCCACAGCTCAGCCTCCTGGCACAGCCCAGAGCTCATCGTTAAGCCTCACTGTATGTGCAGTGGGGATGGTTAGAGGAGCACGTGTCCCACAAACACATCAGGCTGCAGAGGTGAGGTGTACACTCATGTGAGGTGATGTTTAATTATTCACCAGCTCTCATCTCCCATCTCAGCACCTCTGGCAAACCGCCGGGGTGGGGCCCACACCCTCTGTAATTGGGGTGCCTTTTTCATTTATTATTTTTTAAAGGGACATTGCTGTGTTTGGGCTGGGAGGACAGAGACGATGGTGCCCAGTGCAGGCATGGGGCTGCCCAGCGTGGTTATGCCTGTGCCCTTCACCCCATTTCTTTCTCCCATAGGTGCCAAAGGGCGGCAGCGTCCCACCAGCCACAGAGATCACAAAGCCTCCAGTGGTAGCCCAGGCCCAGGAGAGGAAGCCCCAGGTGGCCTACAAAACCGAGATCATTGGGGGGGTGGTGGTCCATACGCCCATCTCCATCAACCAGGTGAGCTGGCAGGATCTGTGCACCATCCCAAATCCTGGGAGTAAAATCCCTGTGACATCAGCACCCCACTTTGGTCTCGCTATTCCCTGTGTTTTAAGAGCAGCTCCTCATGGGGATAAGCAGAAGGTGGCAGCTTCCCCCAGGCAGGGCTGCGCGAGGGCATCCCCACCACACCCTGCTCTGATGTCCAGCACCTCGCTGCCCTTCAGTGCTTGAGCCAGGCTTTGGGGGGTCCCTGCCCACTGGGTTTTGTATCTGGCTGCTGTTGTTGCCCTCCCAGCAAGGGTGTGCTGCCTCTCGAGTGGGGCAGAGCAAGGGTGGCTGTGTCTGCACATCACTTGTTGTAAATGAGACTCAGATTTCTGCTTGAGGAAGGGAGAGTGGAGGGGAAGCGAGTGCCGGGGTGTTGTTGCTGCTTTAGCATCCTGCTGTGCCCCACCAGTACCGAGCAGGGCGATGGATGGAGGAACACTGGTGATCTGTAGCAGTGATGGGCTCCATCCTCCTCTAGCCCACGGGCTGGAGCAGCAGAGCTTGTGGACGTGGGTCCTGCAG
>NW_010315077.1:2850-4091 GCF_000700745.2 Antrostomus carolinensis | reverse complement strand
CCCCAGCTGCTGGGAATTGTGTTGGGAATTACGGTTGGGAAAAGCCTTCAGAGGGCGGATAGCCCGGTGCTGCCTCTCTAAATCTGGACTGATGCAGCCCCCATGCTCCTGCTGATGCTCGAGATCTTCCTGAGCAGCTGCAGGGCAAGAGGAGCGAGGCTGTGATTGCCAAAACCTGGGATCCAGGGAATGGCCGCAGCAAACCGAGGGCTGCCAGCACCCCACTGCTGCTGGGAAGAGCTCTGAACAGCCTCCGTGTGACCCGAGGTTCATCACGGAGACCGAGCAGGGCACCCCAGCAAGTGCAGGGGGAGGCAGCCCAGCAAAATCCTTCCCTTGGGCCATCTTGGAGGTGATGGGGGCAGGGCAGCAGAGGATGCATCCCTGAAGGGCAAACAGCAAGACAGCGCTTCTCCCTTCTTCCACTCACCCTGTAGCCAGACATCTGCTCGACAGCCCGTTGATCTGTAGCTCGGTCCCCAGACAGCTAGTGGGAATCCCAGTGTCCTCATTTTTCCTCGATAAGAATAGACCGAGTTCCTTGCCAAAGCAATGCCCGCGGGCGTGCTGGTGGGCACATGGCTTGTGTTTCACACCCGTCCCTCCCCAGCCGCTTGCCCAGCCTCGCGGGAGGTGTCGGGTCAGGGATGTCAGGTTTGTAACTGGGCACCGGTTGCCTTTGTGGCCGCAGGTGAGACAGCCCACCTCTGCCAGGGAGACAGAGAGAGCACGGCCAGCGGGATTAACTGATGTCTGGAAAATGCTACATTAATGCAACCTTCTGCAGCTTAATCTGCATATATCCAGGGCTGCTGGATGATTTTGCCTCCGACTTCCTTTCTCTTCAGCAGACACAAACCATTCCTTTGTTTGCACCAACAATGAAGCGCACACTTGCCCGGGAAGGGTGGGCAGTGCCAGGGTGGGGGACACCCGTTGCTAGCTGGGCGAGGTGGGCTGTGCCCAAAGGCAGCTCATCCTCACCACGCTGCTCTGGATTTAGTCTCCTGCTGTCTGGGAGGAGGCAAAGATGCCCTCTAGGATGCTTTGGCTCCCCTCCCCCAGCCTGCACAGCTTCTCTGGTCTCCGCAGGCTTTGGCTTTGCCATCTTGGTGGTGTCCTCTGAAGATGCAGCTGTGGATCGTAGTGAGGCTCCAAGCTGCTGGCTGGGGGCAGCAGCCTGGTCCCTGCCCAGGGGAAGAAATGTGGGGGGGGATCAGAAAAAGCTCAGAGGTTCAGCA
>NW_010315077.1:569-2820 GCF_000700745.2 Antrostomus carolinensis | reverse complement strand
GTCTCTCTTTTCAAGGGAGGGCTGTGGGTACAAAGCAAAGAAAAGGTGGGCTTGCCGGGGGGCTGGGCTGGTGGGAGGCAGGTGGGTAGAGCCACTTTGTCAGCGGTGGTGCTGGCAGATAAATGATGCTTCTATGGCCCAGGCTCTTCTGCCTGACAGATTTTGTGCACAGCTCTAATAATAACATGGAATACTGATTAAAGTCGGGGTTTGACTCCAATCTGAGTCAGTTAGTGATAAGTGCTGGGGTTAGGAACAGTGCAAGGAGGTGGTTATCTCTTAAGTCAGAGGGTTGAAGCCCCTTCAGGTCACTTGCAGTGGAAGTCATCATGTGTGGTAGTTGTAGCCAGGGAAGTCTTGGGTGAGACTGTGCCCATCATGCTCTTCTGATGGTTTTTGTGGAGAGGATTCATGTCCCTGGAAGACTCTTCTGTACCCTTGCTGTTATTATGCAGTGAGCTGGGCAAATGTCCCTGCAGTTTTGCAGGGCTCTGGGTGCCCGTGGAGCTGTTTATCCAGCATAGCTTGTGCCAGAGAGAGACAGTTAGATCCCTCCAGCTGTGACCAGTGGTTGCAGGGAGGCAGGAGGATGTGGATGCTGTAGGCTGGGCCCATGCTGCCCTTTGCCAGCCGCAGGTCTGAAAGCCTGCAGGCAGCTGCCTCTGCTCCTGAGGAGGTGTCAGGTTCAGGTGCTGCACTTCAGGATTCATCTGAAAGTTGCTCCCTGTATTTTTTTGCTCTGTTTTTCCATAGGGAGCTCTCCCATGACACAGGGAAGGAGCAGGGCTGTGCTGGGGCTGAGCTGCTGCGATGTCAGCATCCCCCAGTCCCAGCTGAGGGCTGCTTGGCTGCTTTTTGTTTTCTTCTGAGCCTGACCTAGATGCTGCTCTGGCTTCTGCACAGCTAGAACAGGCTGGCGTGGCCATGCTGTGTGGACCTGCTGGGCAGCCGGCTGGCAGCTCTGGGCTGGCTCTGCTTCCCTTGCACTGGCTGCTGACCAGGGCTCAGCTGCGCTGCAGTTGGAGGGGTCAGAGGGAAGGAGAGGCTGGGCAAGGCGAAGGCTTCAGGCTGCAAGGATGCTCAGCCTCCCCGTGCCTAAAAGGTGCAATCTGGTTTGTGACCTGCGTGTGCTTTTGTGTGCCCAGGGGCTGTCTCCAGTGTGACTGACAGCCTGGTGATGGAGCGACGCTGCCCCAGGGAGGTGATGCTCCTGCTGCAGTATGAACCCTGCTGCGGTGAAGATGGATTGCAGACATTTGGTCCCTGCTGGCTGTGTCCGTCTCGGAGGAGCAGTGCACAAGCAGGACTTGTGCCTTGCATTTTTGGACTCCCCCAGGTCAGGGATGGGCAGCACCTGACAATGTGGTGTGGACAGGAGAAGAGAAACATGAGACCCTCTTTACCTGTTTTCAATGCAGTTGAATCTGCCCCAGCAGTATCCCCCTTCTTGAAATAAGAAAGAAGGCAGTGCCATTCCTCCGGGAATTTCCCAAGTGCCTGCTCTCGCCCTCTTTTTGTCTGATTCCTTCCAGGTCTTTCCTCCCTTGGCCTTGCCTCTCATCCTCTGGGGTGTTTGTAATATTCACTGACGTCTTTTCCCTAGTACATTAGCAGTCTGGCATCTCTGGGTCTTCCAGATTGCCATGTGCCTCTCTGGAGATGCCTGATGAATGCACAGAGTCTCTCTGGCAGGATGGGTAGGCGGGGTGTCATGGAGCTGACATCCGGAGCCTACCGTGACGGGAAAGGGGTGTCTTTTATCACTGCTCCTGGGAGATGCTGAGCCCCAGGGATGTGGCAGCTGCTGGGGCTGCCTTCCACCCAGGAGGACAAGGAGGAGAAACAGAAGTGCATCCGCTTTCTTCAGAAAAAGCTTATAGCCTGTCTCTGGAAACCTGATGAAGAGAATTATGGATATGTCAGGATGGGGAATGGCATCCCTTGTCTGGTGCACCGCTGGCAGCGGTTGGGTCACCTCTTCCTTAGAGACAGCCCACGTACACGGGATGTGGCAGCCATGCTGGGGGTGGTAACTTAGAGGCCTTGGGAGGGGAGAAGCTTGCAAAACTGGGAAGCGAGGAGTCACCTTGTTTAGCATTTAAGCAGATCCTCAGTGCAGAAGTGGATTCCACCCAGAGCCAACCTTGGCCAAACACTTTGCTCCTTCATGTGGCAAGAGAGTGATGGGATGAGAGGGCAGCACCTTGTGTTTGACCGGGCTTGGCTGTGCTCTACGAGGGTCCTCACTGGA
>NW_010315077.1:0-522 GCF_000700745.2 Antrostomus carolinensis | reverse complement strand
GCACCTGGGTGCCAGTGGGGATTCTTCTCAAAATGCTTACAGGGCTGTTCTCTGCAGTGATGGGTAGAAACACAAGATGGCAGGCAGAAGTCTTTGGGTCACCCTTGCAGCTCATCCTGGGCTCCGTGCTCCCACAGTTCCACTCTGGTCTTGCTCACCGTTTGCTTGTGCAAGCCTGCAGCCAGCACCTCAGAACATGTGTCTCCTACAGCCCCTGTCCCTTCTGGGGACCATGCTGTTCTCTGCAAAAGGCTCTTGGCAGCAAAGCAGCAGGAGGGACACTGAGGTTGCCGAGCCACATCTGGGCTGCAGCCCCTTCTGAGGACAGCCAAGGACTTGGTGTGGGAGTGGCAGCACTTCTTATTAGGAGTGGGAAAAAACCCCGTTCTTTGGGACTAGTGGCTGTGGGTGCCTTGGGCAGGAGCAGCACGCCTGGCAGCACACACCCAGCTTTATTTCACATCCATTTGCTGTCCTTGGCGCTTCGGCATGCTGCCGCCTTCCCAGGGCTGCTGGCTGCTC
>NW_010315076.1:16906-17164 GCF_000700745.2 Antrostomus carolinensis | reverse complement strand
CCCACTCCCCCACCCCACGGCAACCTATTTTCCTACCACGTCACCCGCTCCCCATACCGAGCCGGGGCAGCTCTTCAGACAGCCTGGGATATGGATTTGCTGACAAGAAACGTTGAGCTCTGTCCAATGACCCCTGCTAAGCTCCCGACCAAATTCAAGCTGTGCACTACATCAAAGTCCGAAACTTCACTTAAAAAGAAAATAAAAAAAGAGGTTAAAAAAAAAAAAAAACTTAGGCAGAATTTGGGGTTGGGGGTT
>NW_010315076.1:16496-16856 GCF_000700745.2 Antrostomus carolinensis | reverse complement strand
TGTTTTGTTTTGTTTTCCTTCTTTCTATCGTGGGAGGGGGCATGAGGCAAGAGTCCTGGTTCTGAAGTACACAACAGCAAACTTCCAACATGAAGAGATTGTCGAGGGGAGAGACATTGGTGTGTTGTATTGCTCCGCTTTCCCTCCTCCCCCCATCTAGTCCCCTGCCCCGGACACCCTGCAGAGTGAGAATACAATGAAACTGGTTTGTATTTATAGATATTTTACAAGGTTAAATAAGAACAACAATAATAATAATAAAAAATTGAACACTAAAATGAACAGGTTGGTTGGTTTGTTGGTTTTCCTTTTTTTTTTTTTTTTTTTTTTTTTTTCTTTTTTTTTATTTTTTTTTAAAAA
>NW_010315076.1:12756-16479 GCF_000700745.2 Antrostomus carolinensis | reverse complement strand
CCAGTGTTGCTGAGCAAGACTCAAATTACTGGTGATTTTTCCTGTGCAGCTGGCTGCTTGGTACCGGTTCAGGTGGAGTTGGAGGCTGATGCTGTAGCTACACTATTGGTCTGAACTCGTTCTCCTGCGTTAACATCTGCAAAGGACAGGTGAGAGGAAGGGAAGAGAGAAAAACAACCAGTATTACCTCCAAAATACAGACACATTTGGAAAAACAGCTACGACATTCTCCACACAGGGAAACCCACAACTCCCACCGAGGTGTCGTTTGGTGAGGATGCTCTCCTGACTTCAGGGGGTGCAGATGGAACAGTTTGGTCTGAGGAGAGGGTGGAAAGATGGTCTTTAAGCAAGACAAAAGCAATCTCAAGGGCTGAGGGTTGGGGGCCGGCATGTGAACACCCAGCTGGGCTCTAGCAGATCTGGCAGGACCTAGCACTGCCCACACAGCGGTAAGTCGCCCACGTGACATTCCAGGAACTCCAACTGCAAGGCAAGGCACACTAGCATCGACAAAGCTGACGCATCAAGTATCCGTGGCCACTAGGAGGTTTCACCTTGGTGCTGAGGTTTCATGTGTTAGACCTTGTAACAAAGGCATCTGTTAATTGTGTGAATGAGCGCAGGCGACAAACGCGATGAGCCTGCTTCCCTGGCAGAAACAGCTTGGGTGTCAATGTGATGTGTCATTCGTGCTCTTGTTGCCTCAGAAAACGTCTTTCATGTCTACAGCTTTATTCTGTGTTGCTCAACCAAAGTTGGATCTGCCACCCTCTGAACAAGGCCTGAAGCCAGTCAGGAGGTTTACAGATCCATCCGTCATTGTCAGAGGGCTGGGTCTGCAGTAAATGGTCTCCAACACCTTCTCTTCTCTTCTCTTCTCTTCTCTGTGAGGGACAGGACTCCGCAGAGACAAGTCACAGGATCATGGGCACATGTCAACGTGCCTCCCAAGAAAACACAGGGTTTGCAAAGAAACAGCAAAACAAAATTCACTGTAACTGTGTTTTCATAGGAGACACACATCAGGTATTTTCTCTAAAAAAATTGTTCCTAGCATTAGAAGAGCTGGTAGGGGGAAAAACGCAGAGACTTCATCTGGAACCGTCCTGTGTAGTGTCTAATTAGCACGGTCACAAAAAGGAAAGTGGATGAATGGTTAAGCACATAAAATACTCAGCACAATAAATACAGGATGGGGAAAAAGGTATTAAGTGAGGTTTTCTATGAGAGACTGTCATGCATTTCTCTCACTTAAACTAGTAAGGTTAACTGCTAAGCTATCAATACTGCAGCAGGAAAAAAAACCCCTAGAAACCTTATTGTCTCAGTACAGAAGAGGGCAGGCTGGGCAAACAGTGCATTCGAGAAGACGTGGGAAAAGGGGCTCATAAAAAGAATGAACAGATTTGCTGACCTCAGACCTCAGGGCAGTGTGACTAGCAGAAATAACGGGCATGACAAAATACAACTGGTGGGCGGTGGGGCTGCAGTAATACTCCTCCAGCAGAGAAGAGCTCGTGAGGCAATGCAGCTGGGCAACACTTCACCATCACCTGCTACCAAACCCCTCTCCTCTCCTGCCACACTGACCTGACCACAGCTGGCCCAAGCCAAGGCAATGACATGAATGAGAGTCTAGAGATGGGCAGCACTAGTTGAGTGACAAATTAAGTAACATACAGAGACAACAGCAACAAAAAAGGGAAATCAAGCACACAACAGCATCCAGGAATGCAAGGGACAAGTGGGAAGAGGGGATGATGCCTCTTTGAAAAGGAAATGCTGCGAGAAGTGTGTGGGAAGAAAGGGAAATCCTCCTGTGGGCAGAGGATGCCAGATGACTGCTCTGTGAGTTTCCCATTCCCTTTCCTCTCACCCCAAATTAATTGCAACCTCTCCCTCATGAAGGAAGGACCACCATGATGAAAAAAAAAAAGCTCATGCAGTTAAAGCAGCAAGGCAGCGTGCTGGCAGTACCAGTGTTACTTGGAAAGCCGGCCTTGCACGCGCGAGACACCCTCCTACATGAAGAATTACCCTGGAGGAGCAATATTTCCCAAATCCCACATTCATGCAGACCAACAATGACCATGGAAATCAAAAGTGACCCAGCCAGACAGCTAATAGTTTCCACACTTTAAACTCTCACTATGCCTGCTGTAGATTAATTTTCAGGTATGGATAAACTTCCTCAGTTAATGCAACATCTGCCGTGCCTGATGGGAGCAGGCCAGCTGGAGCCTGTACTGCTGGCAGAGGGTTTCTCTGTACGTGTACAAAAAGTGCTTGTACTTCACTTGCTGAAATGAAACTTGCCTTTTGATCTCCTATTCCTGAAGACAGCAGAGGCTGAAATCATTATCGTTACATTGCTGCTCAGCAGAGATAAAGAAAAAAGAGGAAGGGATAGAGCTACTTCATGTAAGATATGTAACATGTGGTCCTTTTCTATCATCACTCTAAAGGGGAGTCCCTGAGAACTATATACGCCACATGTTAAAAAGGAAATCAGCCAGCTGACGCAGCCCAAGCCCATGTACATGGGACAGAGCACAGAGTTTGCTCAAGGCACTGCACTGGCTCCAAACCTGCAAGAAAATGCAGTATTTTGACACTCCAGCTTGTTCTTTGACTCAGCATCAACAGGACACTTGGGGAACACAGAGAGGCTTGTGCCAGTGTCTCTTTGCTGAAGCGCCAGGAAAAAAGAGCACAAATGAGTACGAGGGTCTCTGGCCATTCACTTACTCCTCCTCACCATAAGAAACTTGGGCATAAGAGAAGACAACCCAGTAATGCTGCTAGAACGTCTGCTTTGTGAAGCAGTCGCTTTGTCACTGTGGAAGCTCTGCTGGGCAGTGAAGCTAGGAGCTGACATGCAGCTTTCTGGTCTGGGACAGATGACTACAGCAGAGTGCAGCTTGAGGTGAGGGGCAGCCTCTTTGTCCTGAACTATCCACCTGACATCTCTGCTTGTGTGGCCAACGAAGCCACATTAGGGATTCAGAGTCAGCCATTTCCAAAATTTCTTCCAAACACAGGGCACAAGTATCTCTTCTCAATGTACAGCACCTCCTCCAATTCAGCCCTTCCCTCTGAGGAAGGGAGGCTTTCTGGGAGGGTACACAACACTCCTTAGAACCTGCCTGAAAGGAAAAATGGGGCCACACTTCAGAGAAAGACAAGACACCCCAACTCAGTCTGAGCAAGTCCATTAACACTAAAGACAGCATGAGCTGGTGGGATTTGTAATGCTGACAGGCTGCGCTGCTCATCTGCAAAGATACAGAAATAAAGCTACCATCATCTTGGGAATCCTCACAGGACAACTGAGGAGACAAGTGGAAGCAGGAGAAAAGCCCAATTTCCCCATAGTGCCTATGGATGTAGAAATCCAAGGCTCAGAACAAAACCAGGGAGCCTGAAATGTGGAAGTTTTACTCCTGCAAACGTCACAGATTCATTTCTGTGCTGAGCTTGCAGAAGCCTGAGCAAATTGCTTGCTGCTCTTCTCCCGGCTAAGGAATTAAAATTTTCCAAAGTTCCTTCAATGGGAATACCAGAAATGTGCTAAATCTTATTTTATGGACCACTGTGGTCTTTTTCAACTGGCAGGTAACACCAGCTCTAATCTGTTTTGTTGCTGAAAGTTCAGGCACACCATTGCATTTGGGATTACACGGGATCAACACAGCAGGCTGTCGAAGATGATGACCCCGG